>NW_022730388.1:87029-98487 GCF_011630105.1 Anneissia japonica | reverse complement strand
ATATCTGTATTTTAACATCTATCAGCGCTGCATACTTTTAGATCTACGATTCGAAAAAGTAAGTCCAAAAGTATTTGTACTGCGTATGACTGGACTACACAGGCAAAGCTCCCTGGTTTGTTATTAATTTGCATCTACTAGGCCAAATAATATAGGCTAGGTATACGTGTTTGCAAAACTGGATAAGCTGAAAAAAATATTTAAAAAAATGTATGGCTCGCATGGCTCGCGCATTGGCGCACAATACTCGCTGGCTCGCACTTTGTCACGACCGAGAGATCTCCACGGTTCAGGGAGCATACAGCGGCTACCACCAAATTAGCCGACTGAGCTAAACTGCTCTCTTCGATTGTTGTTGTTGTTGCTGCTGCTGCTGTTGCTGTTGCTGTTGTTGTTGTTGTTGTTTTTTTGAATGCTACAGTATCTTTTTTTAAGTTTTGACCGGACTAATTGGTTAAACTAAGTTTTTGGGCTGATCCAAATCCTCTATGGTTTAGTCCATTCATATGAACCCAGTGAATTAACAAATTCAGTTACATTTTTACTGATCGATGATAATAATAATAACAATAATAATAATAATGATAATAATAATAATAATAATAATAATAATATTAATAATAATAATAATAATAATAATAATAATAATAATAATAATAATAATAATAATAATAATAATAATTACAATTACGTGACGGTGCAGTTACGTGACGGTGCTCTGTACCGGAAGTTGGAGTCGGAATATGAACAAGAAGTTACCTGGAAGCTAGTTGTACCCGAATTTTTACGAGAAGAGATTTTGAATAGGGTTCATTGCAGGTGAAACAAGTAGACTGCAAAGAGGTTGAGAAAGCGGTACTACTGGCCAATAATGATGGGGAGAAATGAGGGCCTGGGTCTGTAAAAGTACGAAGTGTGCACAGCGAAGTCTCCACTCTCTAAGCGAAAAGCAGAATTGGTCTATTTCTAGTTCACTTGAACGAGCAACGACTATGTTGAAGCACAATGCCAGAAGGCAGAAACGACTCTACGACAGAGTGGCACAGAAACCAGGATTGAAGGTGGGACGAGTTTTTTGGGAGGTTCGATAGAAAATAAAAATGGTTTGTCTCCAAATTTGGAATGTAGGTGGAAAAGACCATGGCGGATAGTGTAGAAAATAACCGAGGTTACTTTTCTGATTAAAAGGAGTTTAAGTTGCCGTGAAAAGGTGGTTCACTGTGACCATCTTAAGCCTTATGTTTGGTGAGATCCCAAAAAAGTGGCCTGATGAACCAGAGCCTGAATTCATTGGGGTGATTGGGCCCTTGCCAACAACAGAGCCATAGGACGAGGTACTGCATAAAATGGAACTTCAAAGCATGATCGATACTGTTCATGTGTTGGAGGCAGGACCAGAAACTGAGCCTATACCAGTTACATTATCTGAGATACAGTGTTGGGGCTTAGTTCAAGGCCAAACCCCCGGCGTATTCGTAGACGACATTACTTAATACTGGCTTGTGCGACAACTAAACCATTTCGCCATGACATTCCTCCTTATAGGTATCGGAGGGATTTAGGTATAGTAAACCATGTGTCTTGTTCTTCATTGCCAAAAGATGACGATGATTGCCTTGTCTACTAGGATGTTAGTAAAAAGGGATACAACTTTGAAAGAAACGAATGTCTCGCCACGTGCCAATTGAATGTTACATAATACTTCAGTCAGATCAGATGCGAACATTTAGTTAGTAACACGAAAAACAAACAAACAAACAAACAAAAACAAAACATGGAGATGGAAAACATCAAGAAAGTGATGTGACTACCAAGACTGGCAGAAAACACGAAAACAAAGAAAAAGGAAGCAGTAAAGAAAGAGAACACAATAAGAAAGCTCAGGGGAAATAAAATCAATAATGACAGGGGGGCGGGGGAATTCTACACATACATCAAAGGCTTATCAGAGAAAAACAGACGAACCCTCGTATCACATAGCATACGAACAGTTTTTACACCTATGAAGAAAAAAAAGAAAAATCTGGCTGTCCATCCGAAAGACAAGAGATGAGGTTTGTGGAGCAATCTATGATGTAAGATGTCTTAATTGTGACTCGGATTGTATTGGTGAAAATTGGAGTCTATTTAGTGAGAGGCTAGCATAACATAAAAAAAATGTAAACTAACACACATCAGGAGTTCGCACTAGAGCGTCCAGGGAGTATGCATCATTACAAGTCGGCCATCACGGATCACATGTTACAACATAACCACACACCAAAGTGAGTCAAAAATAATTCAAAAAGAACAGACATGGCAACAAAGAAAAATACTGGAAGCCATTTGCGTTAGGAGGAGGTGAAAAAAACATGAACAGAGATGATGATATCAACTCTCCCGAAGTGCCGGAGCCCTCGGGAACATCCAGCTGGTAACGTGGCTGGCACGTCGTCGAAAACCCCCGACAACTCTGAAGACAACTAGCATTCAGCTACTGTAGTTGCATTGCCTTATGAAGATCCAATGACATGGCTTTGAAACGTAGCAAGTAAGTTAGCCTAAAGTTGGATTGGATTGGATTGGATTTATTCGGTGTAAACACCAAGGATAGCCCACGAAAGTCTAGAAGAAGACTTATTTCCAGTGGGGTCCTTCTGGTGGTGATTGGACAGTACACCGGGAGACAATCCCCTACTCTTTTCCGAAGAGTGTACTGTGTTCCTTAACGTGCACATGGACCATAAATGCACACGGGACCAACGGCTTAAACGTCTCATTCGAAAGACGGTGCGCTATTGTAACTTGTATTTCGGCCCTCTAGCTGAAACACAAGGAGAGGCAGCGATGGGAATTGAACCCGGGACCTAGAGATCTCCACGGTTCAGCGCACACACAGTGGCTACCACCAGATTAGCCGAATGAGCTAAGCTGCTCTCGTAAAGTTTTGATTTACTCTAAATTAAATTTCAATATCATCCATAGAGGATGTCTATAAAACGAAAACACTTAGTTATCTTTGGTATTCTTTATGTTATTCCCATGTAGGTGATGAAAGAGGCAATCGTTTTATTGTGACCCTATAGTGTTCGATGAAATACAAAGAGATTCAGACACCATGTAAAGCGGATCATAAATGGGTTTTATTAGTCTAATGTGTGACCACAAGAGGCAGCTTGCTCACACTGGTCCTCCGAGACTCGTCTCTCTCTCTAGTCTCTTCCTATCCAATCGGGCGTCCCACGAGACTCTTTCGCGGGACCATCCCATAATATGTATGCCTTAAAGTTGAAAGGTTACATTATCGTGATTTCGAAATATTTCCAAATAGGTAATTGAGAAAAAAAATGGAGGTCTTCGTTTAAATGACTTGGAGAACAGTCTTCTGTCTTGTAACCTTACCATCTTTTGAGAGACTAGCCTAATATTAGCAGAAAATTATTCTCATAAATGTCTACTCCCACCCATTAAAAAGAAAATGCTGCTATTTCACCTACATCTGTACACTTTTTGCTAGCTAAAACGCACTATAATATGTTAAGGGTGGTGGGAAGAGAAGGGGTGAGGGTCCGAAATTTGACGACCATCACCCCCTATGGGAGTATCAATTAAATAATCATTCTGTGAATCCCAGCCGGCCAAATGCTGCAAGTAGTCATATATAACAAAGTATTCTAAAGCATAATATTAAATACTGCTACGTCTTTAACTATAATTTCAGAAAAACTTTTGCAAGTAAAAGTCAAACTACCTTTTAGATAAAAAAGAACATGCGCCAATAATAATTTGGTTTATTATGTTAAAGCATGTAAAATAGGACTAATAGTAACAAAATAAGGTAAAAATGGATTATACATTACTCGGTGGTGGGTGTAGACATTTCCTATTCGTCATGTATTGACTTATTTTAGTGATTAACATGGTCACTTTATAATATATTTTATTCAATTATATTTATCACGGTACTGTAAACAATGATTTCCTTTAAAACATTTTACTTACTCTCTACCGACTCTTATTGTTTTTCTCAAATTTTTCGAAATATTTTACTGTTTTAACACGTTTAAATACATTTGTGACTGACGATTTTTCTTTTTATGCTTTCATTTTTTTTAATTTTACAATTTTGTATAACTGTTTTTACCACTTTTTGTTTTACTCATTTTAAACAATTCTCTTGTTTTACCTTCAGAACTTTGTTGAACAACGATCTCTTTGTAATGTCAACTGTTACGTGATCTAATAAATCCTTTGTGAATTTTATTTTGAGTATATATATTTTGTATTTATATTATAATGTTGTAAAATTTGCATTTTCGAGATTGAATAAAATTTTCAATGAATTAATATATGATAGTGTGATTTATGAGAAAGCTACAGACAGTGGAATTAATAGAACGCCGATATTAATCATTTTTCAAATGATGAAATCATGATCAATCCAATCATGCCTTTGCAAAATGGTGCAAAGATTAACTTACTTATTACCCCCTCATTGTCTTTATTAATCGAATCAAACATGTTAACTAAATAGTGGGTAGTCGATACCCTCTTTCTACTTGTTGCTGATATCCTGAACGATCTATTTTGCCAAAAATGTTTTAAAAACTCATAAGTAAATAGGAGTCGATAAAAGTAGGCCTCAAATCGTTACCACTATAGCAGATTTAATTTTGGGTAATGGAACAATCGTAGCCGTCTTTCATAGGTCAGGAAACGATCCTTCTTTCAAAAGCGCAGTTAAAGGCACTTAAAGGTGGAGCAATCTCAAAACATGACTGTTTAATTAGCTTCAACGGTACATCATATGGATGCACAGATTACCAATTTTTATTCCGCTTCAACTTGGCCAACAAGGATCGCCGGAGGTTCAAAAGATGGTAAATATGCAGGTAGACTTGTTGTGTCAAGGACAGAGAGTTGACAACAAACATTAGTAAAAATGGACGTCGATTTCTTCCACCGTATCTCGAGGTCCAAGTGTCTTGAAAGCAACTTTGGTTTTAAGATTACAAACTTTCTGGAATCTGCGATGCCATCTCGAATTATTAGTCAAAATGTGTTATTGTGTGATCATAAACTTACTGGTCCCAACCAGGTTGGAAAAATGTAAGTTTACTAGAGTGTAGAACATCAATAGAAGTTTAAAATGATGTTGCTTCAATTAAACTTGTTTCATGTAGCTTAAGACTTGCTGCACGTGTATTGGACGTTCATTAATGCATTTACTACAAGTGGTGGTATGTCAGTTATGTCTTGTGCATTGAGATCAGCATTACACATAATGCAATGTACTCTTTGGCGCCCAATTGCTTTGAAAGCTTGGGTTAAGCAAAATTTGCAATAGAAGTGGTTGCATTTAGTGGCAACACTTTTAACTGACAAAACTTTGTTGCAGATGTTACATTTCTATATTGTTGAAAGGTTGTCATCTGCTAGTTGAAATCCATCACTTAATGCTGTGTAAGATATGCTAGACTCATTGACAAACTGTCCAATTTCATTTCTGTGATGAGGCTGCGCCCTCTATGTTGAAGATGGTTGATTTTGAATAAAGACGGACTAAAGAAAAGATCGTTGGATTTAGCCTACTTTATTTGCTATCAAACTTCATACCACCACTAGACGAACGTAACAAAATTGGGGGGTTCATCCGTGAATCGAAGGTCGGTGAAAAGGTAGATATAACTTCTAGGCCCATAAGGCTGGATAGAATAGTTTTTTGAAGTTTGTGTGACCGAGTTCCGGTTGGTTAGCTAGGCCCGTTCGCGCCGTTCAAGGTTTCAGTTGGTGTGGTTCTTCATTGTTGTTCACTCGGGTGTGACGCTTGCGACAGCGTCAGGTGTGGACTAGTATAGCCCGGTGTAGGGTTTGTGGTTGATTATAGATATCATTTTGTTGTCTTCCCGAGTCAGATTACCTTGTTTTGTGAAAGGTAGGCTAAAATAGAATCATGTCGGAAAGTGAAATAACCGATGAATTCGTGGGTAGTTTATCCATTGAGAAATTACGTACGCTAAGAAAGGATCAGCTTGTACTCATTGCTGAAAAGCTGGGAATTAAAATTACTGCTTCAATGAAAAAAGATGAGTTGATTCATGCGGTTGGTGTTAACCGTGGTTTGATTATTGAAGAGACTGCAGGGAATGCAGCGTCAGGAAGTGAGGGAGTGGGTGAGATTGAACTGGCTAAAATTGAATTAGAGAGAGACCGAATGAAGTTTGAAATGACCAAGTTTTGGAAAGAGGAAAACAACAGTTAGAACTAAAGAAATTAGAGATGGGACAAATTGAAATGGGTAGTTTTTCTGGTCGTTCAAATAGCAGTATTGATTCAGAGATCACTCATAACATTAAATGGGTTCCAAAATCTAATGAAGAGGAGGTTGAATCTTACTTCATGGCGTTCGAGAAAGTGGCGAATAGGCTTAAATGGCCTGCCAAGAATTGGACTGTGTTATTACAGACAGGTTTAATTGGGAAAGCCCAGGAAGTTTTTTCCTCATTGTCGGATGATCTGTGTGAGAGCTATGAAACTGTTAAAAGGGCTATTTTGGAGGCCTATGAATTAGTGCCGGTGGCTTATAGACAAAAATTTCGCAATCTGAAGTATGTAGATAAATCGTTCATGGAATTTGCTAGAAAGAAGCAAGTTTTGTTTGATAGATGGTGTACTTCCGAAGGTGTTAATTGGGATTTTAACCAACTTAGAGAGCTCATACTCGTTGAAGAGTTTAACAATTGTTTGTCTTCAGAGGTGCGTACACACTTGAAAAAATGGAAATTTAATGAGTTGATGAAGGCAGCCACCATGGCTGATAATTTTGTGTTGACACATAAGTCAGTGAATAAGATTTCACATAATGATGATACGTTTCGCGGAGCGAAATTGAACACAGCTAATAGAAATCAGTCTGGTTTTACTACAAGTAGTGGTAAAGGATTTCAAAGGCCCTTGCGAGATATTGTTTGTTATGACTGTAAAAGAAAGGGTCATGTTAAGTCAGATTGTTGGTTGTTGCAGAAAAAGAAAGGTGATGTTAAGCCTTTTCCAAATGCGTTTTTAAGTGTCTTGAACACACATAATGATGTTGTGGATCACACAGTTAAATTTAAATCATCAGATACAGAAATGTCTTTTAGGGAATGATCTCGCGGGAGAAAAGGTAGTTCCAAAGCCTTTGTTGTCAAAACATCCTGTTGAAGACGCGTGCACCGTAGAGTTAGTTGAGGAATTTCCTCATGCGTTTGCTACTTGTGTGGTTACTCGAGCTATGTGTAGGAAGTCTAAAGATGTTGATGTAGAGGATGTAGATTTGAGTGACAGTTTTTTGAGTGATGTGTTTTCAGATGAAGGGATGGGGGATGGTTCCTCACAGATACCCAATGTTATTCAAACCTTGTGTAAGGAAAAAGAGCAATAGCGAGAGTTTGGACCAAATGTTTTTACTAGAGATGCTTTGTTGGTAGAACAAAATAGGGATCCTGAGATTTTGTCGGTTAGTCAGAGAGCAGTTTCTGATGATGAGTTATCTACAGTACCAGTGTGTTACTATAGAAAGGATGGCATACTCATGCGTAAATGGAGACCACCGGAGGTCCCATGAGATGAAATTTGGAAGGAATATCATCAGATTGTATTACCTCGTATTTATCATAATGATGTAATTAGTGTTGCTCATGACGGTCCTCTTTCAGGTCACCTTGGGGTTAAAAAGACACAGGAAAGGATTCTTCAGTATTTCTTTTGGCCTACATTAAGACAAGATGTGTCTAAGTATTGTAAAGTATGTCATGCATGCGAGATCGTTGGCAAGCCCAATCAAAAGATACCCAATGCACCTCTAAGACCAATTCCAGCATTTGGGGAGCCATTTTCGAGAGTAATTATCGATTGTGTTGGTCCGTTACCGCGTACTAAATCAGGGCACGAATATTTGTTAACCATAATGTGCGCGTCAAGTAGGTTCCCTGAGGCTATTCCTCTTCGGAGAATTACAGCTAAGAATCTAGTGAAGGCATTGATCAAATTCTTCACAATGTTTGGACTGCCTAAAAGTGTGCAGTCGGACCAAGGTTCAAACTTCATGTCGAAAATTTTTTAACAAGTTCTTGATCAACTGGGTGTGAAACATGTATATTTTAGTGCGTATCATCCTCAGTCGCAGGGCGCGTTGGAAAGATTCCACCAAACTCGTAAAAATATGTTGCGGACGTATTGTTTCGAAAGTGAGCGTGAGTGGGACGAGGGGGTACCATTGCTTCTCTTTGCAGTGAGAGAAAGTGTACAGGAGTCGTTGGGTTTCAGCCCGTTTGAGTTGATTTATGGTCACTCTGTCCGCGGTCCTATGAATGCACTCAAAGAAAGTTTGCTAGTTGCTAAAGAACCTAGTAACATGTTAGAATTATCGAAGTTGAATTTGTTAAAAGCTCAATCTAAGATGAAACGATTATTTGATAGGAAGTGTGAAGAGAGAGTTTTCTGTCCCGGTGAGAAGGTGTTAGTTATGCTTCCAATTCCGAGTCAGCCTTTGTCAGCTAGATTCTCTGGTCCTTATGAGATTGTTGAGAAAGTTGGTGAAGTGAACTATGTATTAGATACGCCTGATAGACGTCAGAAAAGACGATTATGTCATGTTAATATGCTAAAACCCTATTTTGAGAAGGAGGGAGGTTGTGTGACAAAACAAGTGTTGTGTAGTGTTAGTCAGAAAACGGAATCACATCAAGAGATAGACAGATTATTTGATACTGATCCTTGTACCGCGTTGACAAATTCTGAAGTCCTTGAGAGACTAGAGAAACTTGATCATTTGCCGAGTGATAAGAGAGTTGAAATTTAGAGGATTGCATAGATCGCATTGGTGCTTCTAACTTTGTCAGCAAATTTGATTTGCTGAAGGGGTACTGGCAAATTCCACTTTCGGAAAGAGCGAAACAAGTGTCAGCGTTTGTTACACCCATGGGTCTTTATCAATATCGAGTCATGCCGTTTGGCATGAGGAATGCCCCCGCGACTTTTCAAAGACTAGTGAACAATTTGATATCCGGTTTAGAAGGGTGTGAAGCATACATTGATGATTTAGTGATTTACAGTGATACATGGGATGTGCATGTTGAGATAATCAGAGAGTTGTTTAAGCGTTTGAAAACAGCTAATTAGACGGTTAATCTTGCAAAAAGTGAGTTTGCATGTGCAGAAGTTGTGTTTTTGGGACATGTCGTTGGGTGTGGTAAAGTGAAACCGGTACATGCCAAAATAGAAACTATAAAGAACTTCCCAGCCCCAACAGATAAGAAGAAGTTAATGAGATTTTTGGGAATGGCAGGGTATTATAGAAGATTCTGTAAGAATTTCTCTTCGGTAGTATCACCCCTGACAAGTCTTCTGCGAAAGAATGTTGCATATCAGTGGTCAAAAGAGTGTGAGGATGCGTTCAGGCATGTGAAGATGATGTTGACTGGTGAGCCGGTGTTGATGGCCTCAAATTTCTTTAAACCATTTTCTTTAATGATAAATTCTAGTGATATCGGAGCTGGTGCAGTACTTATGCAGATGGATGATGGTGAAATTGAAAGACCAGTCTGCTTCTTCTCAAAGAAATTTGATAAGCATCAGCAGTGTTACTCAACGGTGGAAAAGGAAACCCTAGCATTGGTGTTGGCCTTACAGCACTTTGAGGTGTACTTGGGAGCAGCTTCTCACAAGATTAAGATATGGACAGACTTCTTTTTTTCTTCAGAAGATGAAAAACAAGAACATGCGATTACTCAGATGGAGCTTGGCATTGCAGGAGTGGAATTTAGATATGTGCCACATAAGTGGAAAAGATAATGTAGTGGCTGACGCATTGTCAAGGATTTAGTTTAATACAGTTGTTATTAATCCGTTAAAATAAATCATCGGTTAAAATTATAAAAATATAAACAGTGTTTGCTATGTAAAGTTTTATAGATAAAAACAGCATCGTTATACAGTATTATTGAGAAGGTTCTCAATGAGATCGAACCTTTAAGGGGGAGGGTGTGATGAGGCTGCGCCCTCTATGTTGAAGATGGTTGCTTTTGAATAAAGACGGACTGAAGAAAAGATCGTTGGATTTAGCCTACTTTATTTGCTATCAAACTTCATACCACCACTAGACGAACGTAACACTTCTATTTTTTATTTATGTTTTTTTTTGTCTGCGGCCAGTTTTTAATTGTTCTTTTAATAAATAACATGTGACGCATTTAATGTGGTGCTTTCTAAAATTGAATGCTGGTTTGTCCAAGACACCCCTTTGAATGGCATGTGTGGCAAATATAGTGTGGGTGTACATCATCTTTTTCCTCTATTATGTTAAGTGAAAATAATTTAATCAGGTTCCTTTCCAAATTGTTTACTTTGTACTTTTGTTCCTTTCCAGTTTTTCTAAACTTTTTACCACAAATGCAGCATAGACTGCAAAATGCACGTTTATGAAATTCCATTACTGAGGACCTGTATTTGATTAAAAAATAAGTATGTTTATATGTCAGTAGACCTGTCATGAACTTTTTCATATGGTTCTAGTTTTTAATTAACACATTAATTAATTAGCACATAGGTATTTCATTACTATTGTACACCATAATTAGAAATAAGCTCTACTGTATTTTGTATGTGAAATTAAAAAAAATGAAATAAATGGTACATATCATAGTACCTCGAATTTGAATACTTGGATACCATGTTGTTTTGTTGGTAACAGTGTTAATTAAACAAATGCTAATTAAAATAGTACCATTAATTTAATTAAAAATTTGTTGATCTGAGCTAGGTCTAGGGCCTAGGGCCTAGGGCCCAGGCCTAATAATTCACAGTTTAACACCATTCGGAGGTGTATGTTATTCTAATAGTCTGTTGTCATGTCATATTTTAAAAATTTGTTTTAACAATTTTTGGGCAGATTCTTGGCAAACATGTCTAAACATATCTAACAAATTAATTGAATAAGAAAAAATGGGTGCCAGCTATTTTTATTCACTTTTAGGGCCTCCATTTTGAATTTCAAAATGGCCGCTGTCGAAAATTAGTTTTTACAAAAAAAAATTGCAAATCGATCATCATTTTTCATTTATATATCATACATTATCATATAATGGGATCAGTGATGCATTGGGAAGGAAATAAGAGCACAAGAAATACCCCCTCCTAGAAATCTTGCTCTCCCAAACATCTTGCACTGGATACTCTTTTGCAAAAAGATACAGGATACAGGAATTTGAAAGAGAGGGGCCCTGAAGAGGGACTTTTCACAGGTGGAAGGTCTATACTTCCTCAGCACAAACATGATTGGGCGAAGAAAATTTATGATTATGGTACCTCTAGATGGCCGGAAATGGCACTCCTATACTTAAAATTTTAGTCAAAGTTTCTTTTTACTTAATGTTTTATTTTAATTTGGCAAATTTAGAGGGGCCCGGGCCGCCTGCCCCCCCCCCCCCTTAAATCCGAC
>NW_022730388.1:74777-83075 GCF_011630105.1 Anneissia japonica | reverse complement strand
GATCATAATGAACCAATCACAGAAGACAATTACGCATAGTTAATTAGTCATGATAGCTTGTAAATGCACATAATGCCTAGCTTTACTTCGGTTTAAAAAAAATGGCATATTAAAAAATCTTCTACCACATAGACTAAATTTCGTGAAATATATAATTGACACTGGCATACATTATTTGTTTGTCAGAAATACTGTAATTTGGCTACGTAAGATAAACATTTCACTGGAAAAACTGGAGTTAATGCCTAACTTCAGATTTTTCACGCACCATTGACTCCTGTTAAAATTTGGAATAGTGCATTATCTCCATTTAAATAGGGTTAAAGAACAAAAATCACCATGAAAATTATTTAATATGTTTTTTAATTATATGTTTAGTATATTTGCCAAAAAAATTTACTAGAATTCATTTCCAGTACAAAAGGCTAACGACAAACGCGTTTTGCTCAATAACTCAAAACTAGGATTTTAGAGTTAATGCCTTTTTCCAAATCACGGCAATGTACTGTAGCCTACAGTAGTGTAATAACGTTCAATATATTTTATATATTATAAATTTTAATCATTCAAATTCTGCATTCTTTTTCAACCTAATACACACTCAATCTCTGTGGTGTAGTAATTAAAGGTATTAAATTACTTTTTCTATTTTAGGTCTGATGAAAACTTGCTTAGTTTCAGTGAAGGGGATACCTTGATAAAGTTTGGTGCCGACAAGGGGCGGGGGGATACAACAATGTTTGAAATTCAATTGCGCTGCCTTCCCAAACCAAATTCACTGGAAAATGTAATTGTGGTGCTAGTATTTGAAGTCCCAGACTTCACCGTAAACCTTGAAAAACGTCTGGCCCTTATTATGGATGAAGTTGTAGATATAGAAGGGAGTGAGTGGAATCAGAAAGGACAAACAAGTAAGTTTATCTATTTTTATGATTTGATAATTGAAAACAAAACATTACATTACTTTATCAATATTGTGTATAATTAATATTCAAATATTGAATATGACGTTTAAATTTTACAATAAAAAATTTATTTTTCCGGGAGTCACACGTTACGATTGTTTTTCTTCTGGGATTACGAGTTCTTGTCTCGTATTTATGGCCTTATTTGATCTAACGGTAGTTAGTATTTCATTTGTATTTTACAAGATAATAATAATTGTTATTTATAAATAGAACATAGTAATAACAAATATTTTAATTCTTAAATATTATAATATACTATACATTTTTAAAGGCAAGTATTCCTGTATATACTGCTTGATAACTCGGCAAAAAATAATAGATGGTACAAAAAAAAGTTTTAAAAGGACCTTGGACAGCTACAATGGTGACTCTTTCTAAAAACAACTTGTATATTATATTGTTGAAGTTAGACAATGTTAGTGAAAATAACTTATTATTAGTGGTCACTCTTTAACAATTAAATTTAAAAAAATTACAGATGCATACCTGAATCAACAAATACTTTTCAAATTCTGACACTAATAACATATATTTTTACAGGTTTCAATACCTTCGCTACAAATCTCACTTGGGATATTTAAGAAAATGTTCGATATTTTAGAAAGAGATATCCATGATATTGACTGTCAAAGATTTTATTCTTTTTCAGGCGATCATGAATTGACAGACTTCGAAACAGCCATTTCAGAGGCTTCCACAATTAGTAACAGTACTGAAATCAAATCCTTGAATGACACTATAGAGCAGATGCGGGATGTACTCCCGTTATCAATACTTGCCAATAGTGATATGATGACCAACAAAGTGGCCAAATTGCTGTAAAAGAACAGAAGTTGAAAGACTTCGTAAGCTAAATTATATTATTAACATACAGTATAATACTAATAAAAAATTGTTTTATTAATATTTAATAACAACATTAATAATAACAGTAATAATAATAATAATATTGACCTAATAATGGCATCCCTCTAATATATTGTTTGTAAACTTTTAGTACTTTTTTTTATCCCCTTTTTTAACAAATCCAGGAAAATCATATAGATCAAGAGCTATTATTGTTTATGTTATATGATAATTAGTTGTACGATACGCGCGGAGCTAATGATATGCGAACGCGCAGATATACGTTGTGTTGTATTAAAATGGTTGAGTTACAATAATGTCTTGTTGGACTGCTCTGTTGGTTATCCGAGCGAATACACTACAACAACAATATCATGGGAAAAGCTTCGTTGGAAATCATGTTCACAAAGCCTGCAAGGTATGTACTGTACCGTATCAATAACTAAGTTATTTTTGTAATTGAAAACAATTTTATTTTTTTATTTCATTATTTTTTAAATTTTTTTTAGATTAACATCATTGACAAATTGATGACTGGTATTAACTCTGCCCTTCAAAATGAGCTAGAAGAATACCCGATCAGCTCAGAAAAAACACAGCTTTAGAAAAAAATTAAAAAGAAGCACACACCAGTTTTCGAAACATTTGCTAAGGTACACATGTTTATAAACCACACACGACATGTTAATCCAACTGAACTGAGAGAATATGGTAAGAAACAAATTCACATTTTGCATTAAAACAAATAATAACTAGCTTTTTGTTAAAGTGTTTCCAAATTATATGTGAATTTTTTTTTGACCCAGAGTCCGCAATCACAGATTTTTCAAGAGAGTATCGAAAAGTTGCAACTAATGTTAAGCAACCAAAGCTACATATGCTGGAATATCATTAAATTTAATTCATGAGGAAGTGGAAGGTTGGTCTTGGCTTGCTGTCTGAGCAGGGTGGCGAACTAATACATGCAGAATTCAATCGCCGTAAAAGATCTGTATATGGATTAAGAAGTCATCTCTACTCTGTCCGTTATGAAATCCCGCCTGTTGTTCACATCTCAAGACAATTAAAATGAGATATCATCAAGGTCAAAGAAAAGAAAAATTGAAGAGTGATCAATAAAAAAAATGTATGTGTAAAACGAGTAATGTAAATAATAAACTATTTTACTCACCAATTCATTGTCTTGCTTGTCTAGCATTGACTCAGTGTTCAGACACAATTTGAAAAATGGAAATAAATTATTTTTTATTCAAAAACATCACAATTTTAATCTTTAAATTAAAGTCATATCCTAGAGTTTATTTAATAACACATTCTATAAGAACAATGAGGCTGAAATTGCTTTAAATTTAAGAACAAAATTAGAACAGATTCAGACTGACGTAAGATATCAAATGAGATTTTTATAATCAAGAAATATATGGTTAAACCAATAAATCATAACCCCAGTGAAATTCTTCTGGGCTTACATGTACCTTATGTGCACTAAGGTGTGACTATTTAATAGAAAACACTCAATAGTACAGTAGAGTAATATACTGCTGTACAATATTGTTTATCTTTAAAATCTGTGTAAACTAAGAAAAAAAATAAGAACTTATTGAGCCGTAAGAAGGGCGCGATATTAAAACACTCTGCCTGAGCAAAATTTTACTGGTTTCTATTTAAAAAAAAGTTTATGTCAGTTGTAAAATAAAAACCAGAAAATGTAAGTTTAATTTTTTTTTTATTGAACAAAAAAAAAATCATGCTTCTATTTGCGATAAGTATAGTCTCGGCAATGTGTTAATTAGGCCTGGCCTATTTATTGTGTTGTGTAATATGATACATGAATTTGGAATAAAATTATATTAAATATACAGTAGTATTTAAATGTTTACCTACTTATGCCGAGGTATGAAACTGAAATAAAATGTAATGTATTAATTGCAGTTTTATTATTTATTTTATAAAATATTGGGGTTAAAAAATGGTTACTGCAAATTAGTAACGTAAATCGTTGGTGGTATTAATTAATTATCTTAAATTAGGCAAGTATTAATCATGTCAAAAGAGTTATATTCAATCATATGAATAATATTCTGTAATGCAAACATTCTTGTAACCTCTTCAACTTGAGGTTGTTTTTCCTCTTATTCTTCCTTTAGATTTTTTCTCCCCCCCCCCCGCCCAGAAAAAAAAGATGACTGAAAAAAATTATAGTTGTTTGTAGTACATCAACCTCCACCCCAACCCGACCCAGCAAAAAAGGAAGAATGAAATAAATTATAGTTGCATTATTTAATATATCTGTGTGTTTTTTAAAAATAAAGTATGCCTACAACGGCCTATTAAAAGCCATGCACACACGTACAGTACGCACACTTGTTTTCACTAACAACACCACACATGTGAGATGCCAGCCTGCGTACACATGGCCTAACATCGTCTTCATAACAAAAAAATAACTCAACAACTACTCATGGTGATGGCATTATTGATTCTCAGAATAACTCAGAATAAAAAAATACACCAACTGCTTTCAAGTAGTATTATTATTAACAAAGATGCGATTAAACAAATAATACATACCTTTTAATCGAAAAAATACGAAAAATAACGGTTATTTACATCAAATTTCGAAATGCTTGTCTTCACCTTCTTCATCGGGTCAACGACCATTCCATTGCTAAACAAGCGAGTTCAACTCGTCATCTAATGAATATTCATGATTTTGTGGTCAAAACACATTGTTATTTGCCGTTATTGGCCAGTCAATATGACGTATACACCCCATTATTCTACTGTCATCATATTCATATATGTAGGACTGGTGACTGTCCTTGTAAAATGCAATATGCGAGGGTTATATAATCCTAATCTGGCTTATGCCGTCCTGTATATTGTATATACAACCAGATTACAACAGTTTAATTACTGTCTCTTATACACATCTAGATGTGTATAAGAGACAGATGCCGAGGTATGAAACTGAAATAAAATGTAATGTATTAATTGCAGTTTTATTATTTATTTTATAAAATATTGGGGTTAAAACAACTTTCGGCTAGATCATGTGTGGGAAAAAGCCAAGCCTCTGGCTTAGGGGTGCCGGGGCCTAGGTATTTAGAATTGCCAATAGGCTCCCTACTTTGAGTGTCATAGGGAGTCCCCCTAATAGTACCTCCCTAGTGTTTTATCACCTCAGTGCAGGCCTATTTGAATTCACTATTTCTACTACTAGCCTCCTATATTAGGCTTAAGGCCTACTAGTACTATAGAGCCCTATCTATGTAGACATAGGTCTCTAACCTAGACATAGCCTAGACTCGATTTTATTACAGATGTTCAACCTAACCACGCCTAGGCTAGGCTCCCCCCCCCCTGCCACTCCCTCCCTTCCTAGTCCATGTCTGGCTTAAATACTGCATTATTTACTAGATTTACTGCTCAGTGCAGCTAACTGGTTATTGGTATTTATGAATGTTATCAGTTGAAAACTACCCTTGGAATAAAAAGAAAGGTCCAGGGAGGAAATTTTACAGATTGACCACCTAATAATAATAATTAATAATCATATTTAAAAACAAAATTGTAAATCAGATATTGATCATTTTAGGGATGTTCTTGTTTGCTTGCTCACTCCCTGGTGGGGACCTGCCTGGTCCCCACCTAAAGTTTGAAAAAAATAAAAAAAATGGAGAAAAAAGGAAAATTATACAAGGATAAAAGGATACAATAGTGATAATAATAATATTAGTAATAATGAACGTATTATTATTATTATTATTATTATTATTATTATTATTATTATTATTATTATTAATTTTAATAATAGTAATAATAATAGTAATAATAATATTCCATCCATTCGTCCATCCATTTACTCACTCATTCTCACAAAAAAAAATGGAGAAAAAAGGAAAATTATACAAGGATAAAAGGATACAATAGTGATAATAATAATATTAGTAATAATGAACGTATTATTATTATTATTATTATTATTATTAATTTTAATAATAGTAATAATAATAATAATAATAATAATAATAATATTCCATCCATTTGTCCATCCATTTACTCACTCATTCTCTCACTCATTTACACTCACTCATTTTTGTTACTCATTCATTCATTATTTCATTTATTCACCCACTCATTCAATCACTACAGTAATTCATTCATCCATTTATTTATTTATGCATTCATTCATTCATTTAATCATTCATTCATTCACTCACCCACTCACTTAATCACTTATTCATTCATTCCTCCATTCATTTATTCATGCATTAATTCATTTATTTACTCACTCACTCACTCACTCATTAATTCATTCATTCATGTTTTCATTCATTCATTCATTTATTCATTCATTTTCGTTTATTCATTTGATTTTATTCATTCAATAATTTTCAATCATTCATTTGTATTCATTTATTTATTCATATTATTAATTACGATCATAAAACAAATGTGTATTTTTTGATTGGAACTAAAAATAATATTTTTTTTGGAACAGTGGCGGATTTAAAAGGGGCCCAGCTGGCCTGGTCCCCACCTAAAGTTTAAAAAAAACAAATGGGAAAAAGGGAAATTATACAAGCGTAAAAGGATACAATAGTATTAATAATAATAATAATAATAATAATAATAATAATAATAATAATAATAATAATAATAATAATAAATAATAATAGTAATATTCCATCCATTCTTTCATCCATTTACTCACTCATTCTCTCACTCATTTACTCTCACTAATTTTTCACTCATTCCTTCTTTCTTTAATTCATTCATTTATTCACCCACTCAATCACATATTCATTTATCTATTAATTTATTCATGCATTCTTTCATTCATTCATTCATTCATTTATTCATTCGATTTTATTTTTTCATTCATTTTTAATCATTCATTTATATTCATTCATTTATATATTCATATTTTCATTTATTCATTTTCATTTATTTTGTACATAGATTATTCGATGCATTAATTATGGTTGTAAAACACATGTGTGTTTTTTGATTAAAACTAAAAATTTTTAATTTTTTTGAACAGTGGTGGATTTAAGGGCGAGCCCAGCTGGCCTGGTCTCCACCAAAAGTTTTCAAAGTAACAAAAAATAGGGAAAAAAGAAAATTATACAAGGATACAATATTGATAATAATAATTATATTAGTAATAATAAAACTATTAATAATAAAACTATTAATAATAATAATAATAATAATAATAATTTTATTTATTTTTTTTATTTATTCATTTGTTCTTTATACTGGGTTTCCTCTTCAGTAACAAATTACTGTTCTCCCAGAGGGCCCAGTTCACATAAAACAGTCCACGACAGGGGCTGGGTGAACCAGTACACCGGGGTAACCCCCCACTCATCTCGAAGGATGTACTGGGTTCTTTAAAGTGCACATGAGCATTTGTGTACACTGGGCCTACGGTTTATAGTCCTTATCCGAGAAGACTTGTTCCACCACCAGAACCATAGGAGCGAGCGGGCCGCGAACCTATAATATTAATAATAATAATAATAACAATAATAATAATAAAAAAATATATTTAAATATATTTTGAGAGTGCCATTTCCAATCATCTAGAGGTGCAATAATCATAAATTTTCTCACCTCAGCCAAAACCGTGGTGGGGCTGATGTGTACAGACCCACAACCTGTGGATTGGTCCCTCCCTGGGCCCCCTCTATTTCAAATTTCTGGATCCGCTACTGAGCGGGTATGTAAATTGTGCCTAGGCATGGCACTACTAAGGTAGCATCTGATCTAACAAGGATTATTGATACTATATATTAATTAAAAAAAGAAATCACCTCCCAACATAAGTATTTAATTTTAAAGAGCTGATGCTAAACAAGTATTTTTTTTTATTTGGCCTAATTTTTTTTTTTAAGTTTTTTCTCCAATATTTCAACATAGATGGATATTATTATGCAGTCACCTTGGCCTTATGATGTCTTTGCGCACCTAGGCCTACCTCCCTACCAGCAATTTTCTACACAGATATGGGTTAAATTACTTCTTAGTGTTATCCTGCAAATTAAATTCTGATCACGCCAATTTCATCCTTAATGTCCAGTATTCATACAGCACTTTGTTTCAAAGTACTTCATATTTTGCCAATTCATTTGAATTCAAATTCAATTAAAAATACTTTATTATCCAAAGGGATATTCATTTGGCCATGGTATAATATATCAAACAATGTACAATGAATAAAATACATATACAATAGTTTAAAAAGAAAGTTTATACATGAAAAATCATTAAAAACAATAAGTGTTAGGTTTGTTTTCTTTTATTAAATTATTTAAAAAAAAAAGTAACACAACAATTTATGGAACAATTTAAAATAGAAGAATATTAAAAAATCCTCAAACTCTCCGGACTTGTATAATCTATTATTTTTATATCATTATTTATATTATTTTATTATTATTTGTTTATTTTGTTATTATTGCAGATTACATACATT
>NW_022730388.1:71651-72665 GCF_011630105.1 Anneissia japonica | reverse complement strand
GATTAGCTAATGATGACACATCTTACACATAATATATTCTATACACTAATCGGAAAACATTGAAACATCTAGCTATAAATACCGCATGAAAAATTATTAGCAAGTAAATAATAATAATGACATCTTGTAAGGCGCACCTATCCATCCCAGAGAGCTGTGCTCGCGTTACCATTTCCACTTTGAAAGAGTAACAGCCTTGTTGGTTAAATGTAACCAGAAGAGGAATCTAACGAAGACAAGAAAACACTTCAAATTTCACGAAAACTTTACTTGGCCCTGGACATTTTATTTTTTGGTGAACTTCATACTTTTTTGGAATTCACTGAGTGGCAGTTTACATGACCATTTACAATTTTTTTTTATACATGTATGTCTGCGGTTAAGATATATTTTATCATTTAAAACTAGTTTATTTTTCACAATTTCTACGTTGGCAAAAAGCTAGTTATTCTTTTAGGACATATACTAAATACACTGTTAATGTGCCATTGGCACTGACATGCACATTCATGAATGAAGCTACTACACGGCCTAAAATATTGGCCGATTAGATCACAAAAAGAAATGTTTACATTTATGCTTTTTTGTCGTCGTTAGGCATTTTAATATATTTTTATATCAAATTCAAAATTAATCATGGATCAATTAATTAAAATTGCTATTATTAATCGAAATTCCGTCGTTCAACGTTGCCTAGAAATGGTAAAATTTAATTTTTAAATTAAAATTTTGATCAAATTTGGCGATAGAGGGCGGGCTTTTTATACTATTTAACAGGCCACCATTTTGTTTTTACTAGTCAGATTTGTATTTTTTAACATTTTCCGATTCTAGATATTATTTCTTAAATTATATATTAAAAAAATTGTTACGATCAAGCTCCGTTTACGAAACATGTTTTGTTGCTTAATTTTAAAATCTTAATGTAGAACATACTAAACCATTTTCGTTTTCGTAATAATGAAAACGCCTATTTCGACAACGGATGGCTCGATTGTACAAAAACTGACATAA
>NW_022730388.1:70861-71543 GCF_011630105.1 Anneissia japonica | reverse complement strand
TCAAATTTTTAATTTAAAAATTAAATTTAACCGGTTCTAGGCAACGTAGAACGACGGAATTTCGATTAATAATAGCAATTTTAATTACTTGATCCATGGTTAATTTTTAATTTGATATAAAAATATATTAAAATGCCTAACGACGACAATGGCACATTAACCGTGTATTTAGTATATGTCCTAAAAGAATAACTAGCTTTTTGCCAACGTAGGAATTGTGAAAAATAGACTAGTTTTAAATGATAAAATATATCTTAACCGCAGACATACATGTATAAAAAAATTTTGTAAATGGTTAAGTAAACTGCCACTCAGTAAATTTCAAAAAATTTATCTTCATTGGTGATATGAAGTTCACCATAAAATAAAACGTCCAGGTCCAGGAAGAGTTTTTGTGAAGTGTGAAGTGTTTTCTTGTCTTCGTTAGATTCCTCTTCTGGTTACATTTAACCAACACGGCTGCTGCTCTTTGCAAGTGGAAATGGTGCACAGCTCTCTGGGATGGATACGTGCGCCTTACAAGATGCCATTATTACTATTTACTTGCTAATAATTTTTCATGCGGTATTTATAGCTAGATGTTTCAATGTTTTCCGATTATTGTATAGAATATATTATGTGCAAGATGTGTCATCATTAGCTAACCTCTTAACTATATAATGCTTGTCTCTTATACACATCT
>NW_022730388.1:66308-69893 GCF_011630105.1 Anneissia japonica | reverse complement strand
TTGAAAAGCTACAGGGTAGCCTACGATGTTCCATCATGTCCTTATTAAACACTGTATATGTACCTTTGATGATTTATATTATATTTATTCATCAGTGTTAACGGCTAACTTCCTTTAATATCATATATAATATATATATATATATATATATATATATATATGTATATATGTATATTCAATAAAAAAAAAAACAGACGAGGTGGTTGCTTTGCATCAATTTATTTAAAATAGATATGTATATATATATGCATGTATGTAGATACTTTAACTATAATTATAAAATGACAATCAATTTATCTAGACCTTTGATTCAAATTTATTAACTTTAAAGTCACAATTATATGTGCATAGTATCATACAGGTGAATGTCAAATAATTAAAGTCAAAATGTTATAAAGAAGGTTTCTACAAATATATTTCAAACCCTTACACACATAATTTCTATGAATACAGTCGAACGTGGAATAAAAATAATTTCACTATATTCATTAGTTTTTAGTTAAATATATTTTTTTTACAGTAAAAATTATAACCAAAGGAATTTGACACAAAATTATTTGATGAAATTAAATAATTAACTTTATAGTCATAATCATATGTGCATAGCAACATATATATACACATGAATGTCAAAAAAATGAAAGTAAAAATATTATAAAGAAGGTTAATAAAATATATTTCAAACCCTTACACATAATTTCTATGGATACAGTCGATCGTGGAATAAATATAATTTCACTATATATACAATAATTTTTTTTTAAATGGAAATTATAACCAAAGGAATTGGGCCCAAGAATATTTGTTGAAATTAAGTAATTGTTTTCATATAGTTGAAACACCTTTTCCCCCCAATGGTTCCTTAAATTAAGCATCAAACATTGAGGATTTAATTTTAAACATGTTACAGAAATTAGTATATGGTACATACTGAGAGTCAGAAAAGTTGTTGAAATAGCCTTAATGATGACGATAAGAGATGATTATTCCATTGAAGAAAACCATAATTTCTTATATTTAATGAACATAGAGAATGCTGTTTTAAATTAACAATGACATGTAGGATTATATATTTATAATACTTAGTTTTTTGTCCAAATATGGTACAATGCAGTACTATACATAAAATTCAAATACCAAAAAATTGGCAGCTTATAAGCAAATTTTTACTCTCAAGAGCCAATGCCTCTCATCATAATTCACAAAAAAAATTGTAATTCTGAATTTTCTAAATTTCTAAAATAACAAGTTGTAACTACATCCAATATTAAAATCTTATCTTTCCTCAAGGAATATGAATCTACAATACTTTGTATGTTCAGTGAATGACACATATCCCTTTTACTAGACCTATAGTCTTTTTTACAAATTATTAATCCGTGATCATCAATATAACATTGCTTAGATTTTCCTGACTGGACATTGTATATAATGAATTGCATACATAATCATTAGATAATTGTTTATGGTGGCCAACAGAACAGATTTTTAATTTTTCAGACTTCTCTTCACAGCCTGTTATTGAAATGTATATTGATTCTCTCTGCATAGAAGTTAAATTAAACAGTCTACCGTTGAGGTCAAACATTAAATCCATCTGACAGGGTAAATCTTGGATTCAAAACTATAGGCTGAAAGAAAGAAAAAAGTATTACAGCTTTATATACATTTTAATAAAATGTGAGTGACTTTCTTGCGGAGAAACATTGTCACTGTAAATTAAAGATAATTTCTTCCCTCAAAAACTTAACAATTTTAAACTTGTGTATTAATGATAGGCAAAACTTAGACCAATTTGGTGATTTGTTAGGTGCCGTAAAAAAATCATACAATCACCCATGAGAATCATTGGGAGTTTGTGCATTAATCATGGTCTTATGCGTATTGTATGACAAGAAATGATATTCTTCAACTAAAATACTGTAGGTTTCTAGATGGAGCAGTAAAGGTTCTGAGATGTATGAATTATTATTTGGTTTTTTGGATTACCTATAATTTTTACTATTATATAGATTGTGAATTGTGCAATAGGCTAAGTGAGACAATTCTCTTTTATGTGTATTCACAAACTTAATACAGTGATTAAAATAACTGTACAATGGGCATAATACATAATTATTCTGATATTCAACCATTTATATACTGTAAACAGTGAACCTACCTTATGCATGTTCTGTTAAGCATAAACTTGCTCCCAGTGTAACTGCTTGCATACAATATTTCCTGTAAAGAAAGAAGAGAGATTTAGTCACATTTCAATTATTGAATTCTTTCACAAGACTAATGAAAATAATAGACCCCTATAAAACTTCCCTTAACCCCAAACTCATCAACAAAATATTGGCCACACTAATATCCTTGCATAGTTCATATAGCTACAACCATCAACAACATTCATCTGAGGGATAGACAAAATGAGATCAACAATAATTAAATTTAAGTTAAATTATAAGCCGTAACATTTATAGAACTTAGGCAAAAAATGAAAACTATGTTTTTCTGAGATGTAAATACACATTTAATAAAGTGAAGGATTGACATTAGGGGCAGCAATGAGACCATCATATTACGTATTGACCTAATAAATTGTCTAAAACATTTCAATAAAACACATTTTAATGATAATGTGAGTCCTAATAATAAGTTTATTATTACAAAGCTATTTGTAATTTCATTGGGTATCTTATTAATGTGTGGACAGACATGTGTGTTATCATTGACTATTTTTCTAGATAGTTCAAGTGCAGTCTGTCAGATATACGGTAGTCCTAATTTAGTGAAAAACACATTACGTAAATGTATGTAATCTGCAATAATAACAAAATAATCAAATACTTATAAAATAATAAATAAATAATGATATAAAAATAATAGATTATACAAGTCCGGAGAGTTTAAGGATTTTAAATATTTTTCTATTTTAAATTGTTTCACAAATTTTTGTGTTACATTTTTTTTTAAATAATTTAATAAAAGAAAACAAACCTAACACTTATTGTTTAAATCCCTGATTTAAAAATGATTTTTTTTCATGTATAAACTTTCTTTTTAAACTATTTTTATAAGTATTTTATTCATTGTACATTGTTTGATATATTATACCATGGCCAAATGAATATCCCGTTGGATAATAAGGTATTTTTTAATTGAATTTGAATTTAAATGAATTGGCAAAATGTGAAGTACTTTGAAACAAAGTGCTGTATGAATACTGGACATTGAGGATGAAATTGGCATGATCAGTATTTAATTAGCAGGATTCCACTGAGAAGTAATCTAACTCATATTTGTGTAGAAAATTGCTGGTAGGGAGGTAGGCCTAGGTGCGCAAAAACATCATAAGGGCAAGGTTACTGCATAATAATATATAACCATCTATGTTGAAATATTGGAGAAAAAACCTTAAATTAAATTAGGCCAAATAAAAAATACTTGGTTAGCATCACCTCTTTAAAATTAAATACTTATGTTGGGAGGTGATTTAAAAAAAAAATTAATATATAGTATCAATAATCCTTGTTAGATTAGATGCTACCTTAGCAGTGCCATGCCTAGGCACAACTTACATACCCACTCAGTAGCAGA
>NW_022730388.1:64897-65499 GCF_011630105.1 Anneissia japonica | reverse complement strand
TATAACCTCTGTAATAAAATCGAGTCTAGGCTATGCTTAGGTTAGAGGCCTGTGTCTACATAGGGCTCTATAATAGTACTAGGCCTAGTAGGCCTTAATTAAGCCTAATATAGGAGGCTAGTAGTAGAAATAGTGAATTCAAATATGGGCCTGCACTGAGGTAATATAACACCAGGGAGGTACTATTAGGGGGACCCACTATGACACTCAAAGTAGGGAGCCTCTTGGCAATTCTAAATACCAAGACCCTTCACCCCTAAGCCAGAGGCCCGGCTTTTTCCCACACATGATCGAGCCGAAAGTTGTTCATCTAGGCCCCTAGGCCTAAACTAGGCAATATGCCGGGGGCCTTGGTCTATAGGCCTAGGTTGACTGAACTTTAATGTTTTTTAAAGCATTAAGAGTTAATATAAATCTAAAATTTTTGAGAAAGACATGATATACATACCTGTATACGTACTACTTTGAATCAAAAAAACCCTGTAAATGCGTGTGTTTACAGTCATAATTCGGATGAATTCCAAAATGGCGTATTTAGAAATTGGTTTAAAAATCTACGCTGGTTCCCGGCGTTTGAAGCTGTTCCAGTATAGTAATTAAAC
>NW_022730388.1:58812-64887 GCF_011630105.1 Anneissia japonica | reverse complement strand
TAATCTGGTTGTATATACAATATACAGGACGGCATAAGCCAGATTAGGATTATATAACCCTCGCATATTGCATTTTACAAGGACAGTCACCAGTCCTACATATATGAATATGATGACAGTAGAATAATGGGGTGACGTATAAATCTATTTTTGACCACCGGGGATTTAAATGCGGTTTGTTCTGTTAGTGTTGCGCGTTTGTGTACTCCACGCGCGCAGGTTCAGAAATGAAGGCGTCCTAGTTTTTTTTATATCTTGGAAACCACAGTGCAAATAAAGCTGATATATCAGTGTAGCAACATACTAATTTGCATATATTTTTATACAGTTGATATAAAGTAGATATAAACCATCTTCATAATATCAAAATATCAACTATTAAACATTGCTGCTATATCAGTATAGCTAGAGCAAGTTGTATATTTTAATACAGCTGATATATAGCAGATATAAATCATCTTCATAATACCCAAATATCAACTATCAAATATAGCCGCTATATTAGTGTAGCCACAGAGTAAATGGCATATTATTTTTATACAGTTGATATATAGCAGATATGGAGCATATTCACACAACCCAAATATCAACTATCAAATATAGCTGCTATATCAGTGTAGCAACAGAGTAATTTGTATACACCTGATATATAGCAGATATAAATCATCTTTATAATACTCAAATATCAACTATCAAACATAGCTGCTATATCAGTGTAGCAATTACAGAGTTGCTTATGTATTTTAATAAGCTGATATATAGCATATATAAATCATCTTTACACTACCCAAATATCAACTATCAAATATAGCTGCTATAGCTTCTATATGTAGCGACAGGCTAAATTGCTTATATATTTTTTATAGAATTGATATATAGCAGATGTGGAGCATCTTCACAATACCCAAATATCAACTATCAAATATAGCTTATATATCAGCGTAGCTGGAGTAATCTGTATCTTTTAATATAGCTGATATATGGCAGATATAAAGCATCTTCATCAAACTTAAATATTAACTATCAAATATAGCTTCTATATCAGCGTAGCCGTGGGGTAAAGTCCGACTGTCACCTCCTCGCGGTGCCCCCTGGGTGACGCTAACGACAGCGGCGAAGCCGTGACAGGCTTAGCAAGCCGACGGTGGATTCTTAACTTTGCTTAAGACAAACGCAGTAAGCCTCGAGATGGACGGATCTTTAGGAAAACGACCGCGCGAACATGGACCAAGACTTCTGGATATGCGAACATTGGAACAATTAACGCTGGAACTATAGGAGGAAAAATGGAAGAAATTGTAGATCTGATGGAAGACCGCAAATTTAAAATCCTGGGAGTTGCAGAAACAAGACTTAAGGGACAAGGGAGAAATACGATTCACAACAACTATGAACTAGTTTATTCTGGAAATTATATAGACTCAAGGCATGGCGTTGGAATTTTCTTCAACCCTGAATTTTCAAAATACATCAAAAACATTGAATATGTCAGTAACAGAATTATTGGAGCAACACTAAATATTGACAGATACAAAGTCACTTTCATTCAAGCTTATGCACACCAACAAGGCAGACCAAGAGATGAAAAAGAAAACTTTTATGTATTATTACAAGATATACTAGACAACATTCCAATCGAGAGTGACATCGTCATGATGGGTGACCTGAACTGCCACGTTGGCAGTGAAGTTATTGGGAATGTCCTTGGCAAGTTTGGAATTGGGGAGAAAAATGAAGGAGATATGCTCATATACTTTTGCATAAGAAACAATCTTTCAATAATGAATTCATACTTTGCACATCAAGAGAGCCATCAGTATACATGGTACAGATAAACTCCTGGATAGAAAAGTATGATCAGAAATCACAGATTGACTTTACACTCACAAATAGAAAGTCCATCATAAAGGATGTGCAAGCCATCCCGTCTGTATCACTGGATTCAGACCATAGACTGGTAAAGGGTAAACTGAAAATACACTTACCCAAAAAGGAAAAGCAGGTTGTGAGAAAAAGACTTAAAGTAGAAAATTTAGAAAGTGCTAAGTCAGCAATAGAAATGAAATAAAAAGAGGAAAGACAGAGTATCACAGGGGAAATAATTGAAGATCACTGGGAAAGTTTTAAGAATTGCATACAAAGCATTCAAGAAAACATTGTTGGAATGACTGTCGTGGAAAAGGTAAAAAAGAAAAGAACCGGTTGGTGGACAGAGGAGGTGAAAGCGGAGGTTGAGAAGAAGGCCAGATGCTTCAGACACTGGCTGAATGTTAGAACAGCAGACAGTAGAGCTGCTTATGAACAACAGAAAAATCATGTCAATTATGTAAAAAGGAGAGCACGAAAGGAAATTTGGGAGAAAATTGGAAAGGATTTAGAGGCAGATGCCCAAGGTACAAAGAAATTGCTGTAGAGTATGTCCAAATCCTACAAAAGCAGAAGCAATAATAAACCATGATACTGCAGTCTAAAGAGCAACACAGGGGAAGTTATCACCGGAATAAATAACATAACTAGCAGATAAATGAGCAGATAAGTGATGTGCCATCCACAAACTCAACAGGAGACCCAATTACCATGGAAGAACTTATAATAGCCATCAGATTAACAAAGAACAACAAAGCCCCCGCCCAGACATCATCCCCGTAGAGACAGTTAAAACAGGAGGGGACCAGCAATAGTCAGCAATAGAAATGAAATTACGAGAGGAAAGACAGAGTATCACAGGGGAAATAATTGAAGATCACTGGGGAGGTTTTAAGAATTGCATACAAAGCATTCAAGAAAACATTGTTGGAATGACTGTCGTGGAAAAGGTAAAAAAGAAAAGAACCGGTTGGTGGACAGAGGAGGTGAAAGCGGAGGTTGAGAAGAAGGCCAGATGCTTCCGACACTGGCTGAATGTTAGAACAGCAGACAGTAGAGCTGCTTATGAACAACAGAAAAATCATGTCAATTATGTAAAAAGGAAAACACGAAAGGAAATTTGGGAGAAAATTGGAAAGGATTTAGAGGCAGATGCCCAAGGTACAAAGAAATTGCTTTAGAGTATGTCCAAATCCTACAAAAGCAGAAGCAATAACAAACCATGATACTGCAGTCTAGAGAGCAACACAGGGGAAGTTATCACCGGAATAAATAACATAACTAGCAGATAATTGAGCAGATAAGTGAGGTGCCATCCACAAACTCAACAGGAGACCCAATTACCATGGAAGAACTTATAACAGCCATCAGATTAACAAAGAACAACAAAGCCCCCGCCCAGACATCATCCCCGTAGAAACAGTTAAAACAGGAGGGAACCAAATGAAATTCATTTTACTTGACCTTTTCAACCATGCATGGAATAATGCAATGGTACCACAAGAATGGACCCAGTCAGTGATTTGCCCTATCTTTAAAAACAAGGGTGACCCACTCGACTGTAAGAATTACAGAGGAATCTCGCTCATGATTCATGTTGGCAAACTCTACGAAAGAACTCTGGAAAGAAGATTAGGATCCCTTTCGGAAAGTGTCCTCTTGGAAAGTCATTGTGGCTTTAGACCCGGGAGAGCAACTGTCGAGACCAGATCGCTACTTCAAGACTATTCTTAGAGAAAAGCTGGGAATATGACATCTAGAGAAAGCCTTTGACAGAGTCCCAAGAGATAAAATCTGAAAGATGATTGAAGAGACTGGAGTCAGCAGCTCACTACTCAAGGCAATCAAGAGTACTTATCAAAATCAAAGCAGCACCGTCTTGGGAGGTATCAAATACTTTCCCGTCAACACCGGTGTACGACAAGGAAGTGTCCTATCACCCCTTCTGTTCATCTTTTATCTCAACCACGTGACAAATAAACATCGAAAGAGAAGATTTCAAAGCAGAACAGTTCGGCTATGCTGACGATATTGCACAGACCGGGGAAAGCATCATTAGACTACAAGCAATTATGAACCAATGGGATAGTGAGTTAACCAGGGCAGGCCTGCTATTAAGCTACACTAAAATGGAATACATGAAAGTTGGAAGGCAGCTGGAAGAGGGTGACATTGTTATAAAAGACCAAGTCCTTAAGCAAGTAAAAAGCTTCAGCTATCTGGGCAGCAAGCTCTCATCCTACAACCTAATGGAAGAAGAGGTAAACAACAAAATTGCCAAATTCACAAAAAACCTGCTTGCATTATATCCCCTTCTAAAAGAAAGGAAAATCCCAAAGGACGTAAAATCATGCATATATACTACCATCTTGAGACCAGTCCTATTATATGGCAGTGAAACCTGGACCCTGACACAAAAACTCCAAAGCAAAATCCAAGCCACAGAAATGAGAGTTTTGCGCCTAATCTATGGCGTGACCAGAAGAGACAAAATTAAAAATGACAAAATCAGAAAGTCACTTGCCGTGGAAACCAAAGAGAAAACGACTAATTAGCCGCCCTAGGAAAGGATGGGAGGACCAAATTAAAGGGATTAATCAAAGGGAAGAGAAAAACTTTGAAACGGTGATATCTATTGCACTTGAGAGGACAGAATGGAAAGTGCTAATCAAGAGGCTATCAACTGACAGGCCATAGGCCTACAGGCGTCAGGGTGAGCAGTGAGCAGTTCTGTATTAAATTGTATACAGTATTCAGTACCACAGAAGTATTCCTACCTTGCTGAAAATGTATGTGCTTTGTATTATTGTTACACAATTATATTATAGGTTATATATTATTAAAACAAGTTTTTTAGTTAGATTCATTTGAAAACAGTAATAAAGATTTTGAAGGAAATGAAACAAAATCAAACACACAATGAAAAATGCTGCTTTTGCTTATCAAACATATATAGTAAATCAAATTAGCAAATTACACTTCTACGTCATAGCAGTTAACCACCACTTAGTATCAGCATGCCTTACAACATTTCATAGTGAACGATTTCACTTTTAATTTTCTGGTAATCGACCTAAACGTCTGTGAATTCCTGCAACTAAGGCTATTAGTATGTCTAATTATGTTATTGCTACCCAGTACACCATCTTGGATTTAGACCTGCAGCAGCCTATTTACAATCTTAGAATTAAAATCCATATGTGAATTTGCAATTACAAAAACTACAATGGATGGGCGTAATGATAGTCCCATTTCAGGTCTGTCTATAATGCCTACACAAATATGCCCATGCACAAAACAACAGCGCAAGTCAAGCGTACCATACAGAGTTTATCTTACGCATGGGCGGATTTATTTACTTTCCAGAAAGGGGAGAAAGAAAGAAATAAAAGGAAATTATTGATCGCCTAAAATGCCTTAAATGTTATTCGAAACTTTGTGTCGGTCGCGGTTGGGCAACACAAACATTATCGTTAGCCTAATGATATGACAAAATAGTAAGATATGAATTCTTATAAATGCAATAGGTAGTCCTATTGAAAGAAAATAACAGAAAAGACCAAATATTTGTCTTATGTGCCTACGTGTCAGATACCTTACACGAAGATCATGATCAGCGTGGGCTTATCTACCGGTACTGAAAAACTTTTCAAGGATAATGAGTTGAGCAATCTCTCAATTATTATTATAAAAAAAAAATAGCTTAAAATCCTCCAAGTCAGCCCCAAATTCCTATACATAGAAGCTTATTATTCTTTGTCTACCATGGTATTTTTTACTAGATTCAACAGATTTCTGGTGGGAACCTAGTACCCCCCACTCCCGACCCTTTAAGATTTGTATCCTAGAGTCACCACACAGAATCAAATAAAGCTATCATTAATCTAACGCCTTTATATATTATAATAGGTCATACGACTAGATCCCTTTCTAGTTGTTCTAGGCAGCCCTTTGGCATCATCCCAAGGCTCTAGTCGTCGATCCGGTCACCTTTTCGAGAAAATCAGACTCCCTGTTGGGCAAACATTGGTACTACCCCTGTGACAGACTATATTTTGTGTAGGCCAACTCAAGAATTTGGCCTAATGATAAGACCTAATAGTAAGATATGAAAACCTCGGTCTCCAATGCTTATAGGTTAGCAGTGGCGGCTCCAGTATATATTTTCTGGGGGGCTGAGCTGTCCGACAGGGGGTGGGGGGGGGGGAT
>NW_022730388.1:48702-56208 GCF_011630105.1 Anneissia japonica | reverse complement strand
AGCGGGTGCCCACTACTTGAAGTAAGCGAATCCGTCACTTAATTCGTCGTGGGGTTCGGGTTCCAGTTATGCGCAGGCTCAGTCTGTAGATGTTTACATATATGGCCACAAATAAAACAAGAGGAACCTTTTCTAGTTGTATACTTAATAATGATTTATTTGGCAATGGGGATTACAAATAGGGACTTATAAATTAGACCTAACCTAACCTAACAAACTACTCACGTGAGACCGTCGGCAATGCAGCGTACGCTTGTTGTAGAGAGTAAAATAATAATAAATGCAAGAAGTCCAACAAAAATAGAGTTTAGGATATACGGCAAAACAGCGAGTTCCAATGATATAACAAAGTTCAGTTCAGGAAGATGTCCAAAATCGCTTCCACTTGCAATCGTCTGGTTCCACTTGGTACCGGTAACTGTTCTTCTGATCCAAGTAAAAAAAATAGAGAAACCAAAAGATTAGTAATTCTTCTTCCTTTTTAATTTAGGAAGGTTTCAGGTCAACAGCTTTCTGAAGAAAATTCACATTTATCCTAAGTCTATCCGACTGTTAAGACTATACTTCTGTGTGCTGGAGTTCCGATCGGGATCTCTCAGTGTTCCTTCTTCTCTGCTGTGTCTTTTTCCATTCTTTCCTGTTCTCTCTTGTTTCCTTGGATATTCTGGGTATATGTAGGGGATCTGGCTCCACTCTACTCATTCGAATACTCAATTATCATTGGTCCTTTAGCCTCAGGCAACACTCAAAGTCACTGTCCATTCCCGATTTCCTGTGTCCGGTAATCTTTGATGTTGAAAAGAAGTTTCCTTTACTTCTTCAGGTATGTCGACAGCATACCACCCAACTCTCGGGAGAGGGTTAGCTGGTGGTATATATTTGACTATAGGAAATAGAATGTTCAATGGGTCATTAACCTACAGGCTAAATCAGTATTGCATAGTATAGCCTCTTTGGATACGGGATAGTGGATTAATATAAATAAATAATATAGAATAAATTTAAAGGTACTTAAGATTAACTAAAGAAATATACAAAAATACACCCTACTACATCTATATATATATATATATATATATATATATATATATATATAATATATATACATACATGCATACACACATACATACATACGTGTATATATAATTATATATATTTATATATTTTTATATATGTATGTATATATAAGTAAAGTAAATTATGATCTAATTAAGTTGTTCATTTAATTAAGTGAAAATCTGATTATGCTTTTTTTTCTAGAAGAGAAAAGCTGTACATTAATTTTTTAAACATAAAATGAAAAAAGAAAATGTGTATAATTGTTTTCTGTTTTCTTTTCAAATTATTATTAATTATTAAATTTACTCTATTGCTTGTGACTTCTGGTCCTAATGAGAGTCTTTCAAATCGTTTAATTTTAATTTTCTTCTATACTTTTTCGTAACATTTTGAAATTGAATTGAAAAACTTGATTTGTGATTGTGATTGTAAAATTATTTGTTTACGATATTTTAATGGACATAAATAGGACAAAACTCAAAATATGTCAATAATGGAAATAAATTTGAAAAAATGATACTACAATACAATATCTTTTTTCCAGAGCTGTACATGCGTTTGGATGGTAAACCGGCACAAATATTTTGTCCTCACTCAAATTAGTATATGATAGGGCGATTTGTGACAAAACTGCACACGGTGGAAATAAAAGACCGTCTAATGCCGATAAGAATCATTTTTGAATATGTACATCAACCCGATCAATTGCCTTTGCAAAGTCAATGGTGCAAAAATTAATATACTTTACCCACCTCAATGGCCTTAGTAATCGAATCAATCTTGCTAACTAAATATTGGGTAGTCGATGCTCCTTTACTACCACCAAGTTGGTTAGAGTCCAACTTGTTGCTAATGACTTGAGCTATGCATTTTGCTAGAAATGTTTCAAAACCTCGTGCAAAACTGGAGTCTAGGAAACTACTTGCAGATTTAATTTTAGGTAAAGGTAAACAGTCGTAGCTGTTTCCCATATGTGTGGAAACGATCCCTATTTCAAAGCGCAGTTAAAAACTTTAGTTAACGGTGGAGTAATCTTTAAACAGAACAAAATAATTTAATTACGAGCGAAGGAAGTGTAATCTGACTGTAATAGGCCTTCAGAGAAAAAATGAGGTTCCGGGTGGGGTCCATGTGCAAACCTCCAGCCAGTAGTCCGACCGGTAATATTAGAATCGGAGGGTCTTAGTTTAGGTTATATATTTTTTTTCACTCCCAGACTAAATGGTCATTACTAATTACACTATTTGTTTTTTTGCTAAAAAAAGAAAATAAATGTTTATTTTAGGTGATTTGTATTTGGATTAAATTAAGTGCGGCAGTTGAAGAAACATCGGAGGATGGAGAAACTTGGTTAATTTTGCTATATTAATTTCTTCTTTCTCTGTTTAAAGAACATGTCGTATGCCAACTCTCAGAATAGGCCCATTTAATGCGTACTATATGATGTGAACGCTTGTAAAAATGTTGGACCCATTAACACAAATCTAACTATAACATGTAATGGATAATTAAAAAATAATTAACAAACATAGTGGACAATCCCAACTGTCCTAAAGTCTTATTGTAGTTAGACAATTCCCTAACGCTGGTAATGAATCGGTTTTCAAGCAAATAGGGTACATTTCGGAAAATAGGACGCATTATCAAATAATGGGGAATTCCAACATAATAATGACTTTATTCTTATTGGTTGATTCAAAACATACAACATGACCTTGAACTACAAAATGAACCATACCTAAGATATATTATAAAAGATTCAACATATTTCGTAAGAGTCGTGTTGAATAGTCAGTTGGCAGAGGGTCAATATCGAAACTCACCCATAATCCATTCAAAGGTAGGTCTGTTGCGCTCTCTTAATCTTAGTTGCCACTAATTATCAAAATATTTTCCTGAACAATGAACCAGGTTGTAGTGCTAGGAATTGCTCAAATGAATAGGAGGGAGGGCACGTGCTCACGTTAGCAATGTGAGTGTAATTTGGCTGTTTCAGCAGGGTTGGCGGTAAGGATTCTTTTCTCTCCTTTGTGGTGAAGAGCACTACCTTTTTTCAAACGTTAAAAAGGCATTTGCATCATTAAATTATTGTTTTCAATCTGAGAAAAGATACCATAATTATTTTGTTATAGCCTTCAGTATTTTTTACAATTTTGTTTTCATTAAAAAAAATATATGTTTACTTATTTAATTGACTTTACCCTGTGTTTTTGCTCTCAAACGAAGCTCATAGTGATAAGGCAATACATGTATTTTTGTTTTGATGGATTCTAAAATTTTTGACTTAAAAAATAAATAAGGCTGCCAATGTGTATAATTCATTGGTGTTATTACATCCTGTACCAAGCAATAGATTTTAAAATGAAAATGGTTCTTTAATTATTGGCTGCTTTAGCAGTCATGTTATTCACTTTTAGCCTTAAATTTAAGTTGTAGATTATTTTTGGTAGACTGAATGCTCATTATAATTTACATTGTCTATGTTTTTCTGAAAAAAGAAATATAAATGCTAATTTGAAGTGATTTAAAGTAAAAATGATAAATGCAGAGGTTTTCGAAATGCAGGATAATTTTTAAACAAAGTTCGTCCGCCTGTGTTTAATTAATAGCATATGTATGTCGACTCTCAGTGTAGACCTATTTATTGTTATTATTTATTTTGAACGCATTTTACACAAAGTTAAGTGTAAAAAGTAATAGATAAGTTCAACAATGAACAAAAGTTTAAGCTGGGCAATCCCAAATGTCCTAATTTCTTAGTATAGTTTATTTTTCTAAATAAATTATTTCACTATAAATTATAATAATTGGACATTCCAACATGCTAATGAATTGAATCTTATTTGTTGATTGAAAACTTAGAACATGACACATGATACGTTATTATTAGCAAAGATACTGGACATTAGTAAAGGTGATACAGAAGAAGCAGTTGACATAGTTTACCTATGCCAAAAGTTACCTGTCTGTGCGTTCACACTTTTACAGCTCTAGCTTTCTTTTAGTGCAGGTAATTGGTAGAATCTGGAACTATAACAGTTCCCTAGTTGAACTAAGGCTACCAACCTTCTAGGGTTTGTTGATTATTGTGGCCACCCTTCTATCTCATATTGGCCAGGATTGTGTTTTGGTCTTAACTTTATTTAAAAAAATATATGTTCATCAAATGATTATTACTTTAGGTTTTTCACATTAAAAAAAGATATTCTAATAATGCTTTCGGGCCAGAATAATTTGATTCGAGGGCCGCCAATTAAGAGCCAGGGGTGTACAATAGGTTAAAAGTTCGTCTGTTCTTTTAAAATATTTTTTGGAAGGTCAAAAACTTTTTTTTTAAAAATCATATAATAGTGTAAACTAGTTTTTTAAAGAACATTTTTCAGAAACATTATTAGCATACGTCCATTGGTTATGGAATTATAAATGAATAACATAAGATCAAGAATTTAGCTTGAAAGCTTAACTTATTTTTGTGTTTTGTTGGTTATATACACTGACCTGCGTTGTTTGTAATCACTTTAACATGTTTACCGATTCATGGTAGGCGTGGCAGTTAAATGCATAATCTTAACAAAACCACAGTAATTTTTAAAAAAAGTTGTAGAACTTATTAGCATTGGCACAAAATCTTTATTTTCTGTGTCATTTCACCTATCCTGTATCCACCAAAAACCAGGAATTTAAAGCCTAAAAACAATTTGATATGCAAATATAATGTCAGCTGCAGCATTTCCGATTATTTTTAGGGCAAATGTTTTATTAGAGCAATAAAAACATACATGTTGCGAATAATTTGAAAAAGAAAGCGACTCTCTTAATTTGCATAATTAATGACATAAGTTAACTATGAACAGTATGTGACTATTTATGGTTATAGATTTTCAACCCTTCTATTAATATAATGCAAGAGAACATGCATTTGAATAATTTGAAACCTAAATTATGTTTCTATGTACATTAATCGCAGTGATATGCAAATTCGGTGAATATAAGTTCAAATGTCAATTGTAGCATTTCCGTTCATTTTAGGGCGTATGTTTCATTAAAGCATATAGAACATTCATGTTCTCAACAATTTGAAAAAGAAAGCAACTCTCTCCACCAGCAGTTGCCAAGATATCGGACCCCTATATTTTCATTCTTAATGTACATAATTGAGAGCTCTGTTGCATATTAACACTGCATGTGACCATTGTGTGATAATAGGTTTCATCCCTTCTAATAACATAATGCAAAAAAACATGCATTTGACTTAATTGAGACCTAAAATAGGTTTTTATGTACAGAGATAAGCAATTCAGTGAATACAAAGTCAGAGATCAAGTGTAGCATGTCCGTTTATTACTTTGGGCAACCTTTCTATTAGAACAAATAGAAAAATGCATGTTTTCAATAGTTTAAACCAGAAAGTAACTCTCTGTAACCAGCGGTTGGCAAGTTATGAGAACACTATATTTTCAAACTAATTTGCATATTTCATGAGGTGTGACCGAGGTATCTGTTTGTTTAATTAATCCTGTCATTATATGTTTGATTAAATAAGAAAACATTTTGTTTACGAAAGGCCAAATGCGTCGCGTAATAAAAACCAGGGACATACAATCATATCAAGTCAATTTAGATATTTTTTTTTTTAAATTTTGACTGGGACATATTTTACAATAGCTAATCTTACAGTAGCAAATGTCAAAAGGAAAGGCCAAACTTCCAATGATACCGTATAAGTGGGCTAGAAATATTCCTCACAAAGAGGAAATCTTAGGGATTTGAAAGTCTTATTTAATCGAATTCTTCACATCCTGTGAGTTTTTCCTCGCGGATGAATTGTATTTATTCTTCCCGTCGGGAGAGTAGGGGTGGTAGAAGGGCCCCCGACCCCTACAGTAGGGGTCGGGGAATAGCCAGTAACTGGCGCCACTTCTGCATTTGCACCAACAACTGTAAAGATGAAGTGTGGACGTGCACACAGAGGTCACTGATTTCTAAAGTATGGTGACAGGAATGCTTTTATTGCAAGCTAATATAACCACCAGAATACTTAGGATGCGCTGGTAAAATTCAACAATTACAAAACGAATAAGAAGTTTATTTGCGATGATTCTTAAATTTTAAAAGGTATCGAATGTGAAACTTGTTTACATACACAAAGTGGTAAATCCTGTCTCTTATACACATCTAGATGTGTATAAGAGACAGGGATACTCCAAGGAATTTAGAGGGATAAAATTTACTGTGTAAGAGGAGATAATGAACCATACCTGATTGAATTTTTGGTTACAGTTATAGTGAAATTGATGTGGATACAAATTTAAGGTTTGATGCACCTGTTGGAAACATTGACCATGCAGTTTTGGTTTTTGATTTCCTGTTAGAAGGAGTTGTACACTTTAATGATAAGGTTTATTTAAAATTTAATATCTTCTTTCTTCAAAGAGGACTTTGATTCTGTGAATGCGCAATTGGCTTATGTAAATTGGAAATGTTTATTTTAAAATAAATCAGTTTACGAAATTTGGAAAACCTTTTGTTTAATAGATAAATATGTTCTTTCGTAATCTTGGTTGTATAACATTCTTAAAAATGTTAAATACTTCTGTATCAATGTATGTAAGTTGGTTTGTTTTGTCTATCTTTAGCTTACAATTGATATTTTCCTGAAAACGAGTCAAGTTATTTTTTTTATTGTACTTTCAACGAATTTAAGTCTACTATTATTGACCTAACTTAATGTTTATGGTGTTTTTTTTTTGTCTTTATTATGATTCTTGTATTTTTATTTTACTTATAAAAGAATTACAACCAGATTTAGATAAGAGGAAAAAATCTTTACAGTAACTTTGTACCTCAAAAAATAAAAGAGAATAAACAACATTCTTAGCATATCAACATACACAGGTTATAAGTAATTATCCTGATTAAACAGCCTACAAACTAAATTTAGAATTAACCAATATTGCATTACCCTTGCTTGTCATTTACACAATAATCAGCATTAATTTGTTAAGCTATTAAGTTAGTGTTCTCCCAAGGGCAATTAGCTGTAACGGTCCTTTTACAGCTTCATTCAGAAAAAAAAAGTTTATCGTTGAAGCTTAATTATACCGATACATCTTGGCAAATGTTAACTTTATCAATTGTTTATAAACTATCGTCAGATTACAGGCCTGGGTAACGATGTTTTTAAGAAACATTGTCTACAACATATACAATTTCAAAACACAAGGGAAATTCATTTTGAAAATAACAAAGATAAAATGTAAGCCAGTATCAAAAGAATCACAAGTATAAACAATGATGCCATGGAATCATGATTCACTGTACTGCATGTGCTAAGCTTAGGCCTACACAATTCTATGACTAATTCCTCCTACAAATTCAATATTCCTACATCATTCTTTCCATTTCAACCTTTTAAAACACAGTTTATTATTTGGAGTTCCATAGATA
>NW_022730388.1:13192-47779 GCF_011630105.1 Anneissia japonica | reverse complement strand
CAGCATTTCCTATTATTTTTAGGGCAAATGTTTTATTAGAGCAATAAAAACATACATGTTGTGAATAATTTGAAAAAGAAAGCGACTCTCTTAATTTGCATAATTAATGACATAAGTTAACTATGAACAGTATGTGACTATTTATGGTTATAGATTTTCAACCCTTCTATTAATATAATGCAAGAGAACATGCATTTGAATAATTTGAAACCTAAATTAAGTTTCTATGTACATTAATCGCAGTGATATGCAAATTCGGTGAATATAAGTTCAAATGTCAATTGTAGCATTTCCGTTCATTTTAGGGCGTATGTTTCATTAAAGCATATAGAACATTCATGTTCTCAACAATTTGAAAAAGAAAGCAACTCTCTCCACCAGCAGTTGCCAAGATATCGGACCCCTATATTTTCATTCTTAATGTACATAATTGAGAGCTCTGTTGCATATTAACACTGCATGTGACCATTGTGTGATAATAGGTTTTCATCCCTTCTAATAACATAATGCAAAAAAACATGCATTTGACTAATTTGAGACCTAAAATAGGTTTTTATGTACAGAGATAAGCAATTCAGTGAATACAAAGTCAGAGATCAAGTGTAGCATGTCCGTTTATTACTTTGGGCAACCTTTCTATTAGAAAGGTTAATTTTGATGGCCAGGTAACACTACTTAAGAACCAAATACGAGGTAAATGTAGATCGGTTACGGTAAACCTGTATTATATTCTCAAAATCCGCAAATTTATTTCCAAAGACGCTTGTACACAACTAGTGCAATTGCTCATGCTGTCACATGTTGATGCCAATGCATTGTACTATGGTCTACCTGTTGCTACCCTTGCTCCGAGCAAAAATCCTTAGAAAAGGTCGGTATGACTGGCTATTGATGCCTCATAGATGTGTAAAACACAACAAAAATCAAATCTGAGTCTTATTTTGCATTTTTTTTTCATGTTTAGGAATGTTTAAATTCTGTTAAATTAGCAAATCATTATAATATGTATTAATCTTTCTATTCCTATTAAACGAAAGTTTGCAGAAATGGGGCATTAAGTTATAACAAAAATGTATTAAAGAATTAATAATAATAATTGGTATTATTGAAAAAAATACTAATTATTAATTAATTATAGGAAAGACTTGAAACATTGAATATATAAATTCTGGAAAACAAAGGATGCACAAGAAATATACTATACTATAATGCAATTTCAAAAAAAAAATAATACAAGCAATGAATTTTCAAATACTACTTTCGTTAAATATGAAACAGGATTGTATTTTTCCTAATTGTTTTTTCTTTCAGATAATGGCCACTTCTGCAAAAGGTAAGATGCGTTGCGATGTATTTTTGTTAGCTTAAATGTTTGCGGAATACAAAATCAGAATTATTCGAATGATTACTTTTTATAAATTATTTAATTGAAGATTTTAATTTCCTCGTTATATGTTACAGCATTGTGATCAAATTATTTTCTTCTTGGGTTAGTAAAATCAAGTCTTCTCGGATAAGGACTTAAAAAACGACTGTCCAGTGTGCACATCTTGGTCGTGTGCACTTTAAAGAGCCTACTGCATCGGGAGAGTAAAGGGTTACTCTGATCCTAAGGTCGATTTCAGCACCTACCGTTGTGAAATGATGTGAACATCATCATGTTGCTACTATAAACACCCCTTTATGGTCGATAGTAGTCACGGATCACGTCTATACTCAATTCAGCACAATGACGCTTATTCTCTTATTCCTGCCTTTAAGATCAGAGGATTATACGTATGAATTACTTGATAATTGGAAGTCATTGTGAATATGAAACACAAATTGAGGTCTTCTGAAAATAAAATAACCAAAGAGAAAACAGTGAGACAATACCTAACATACACTGCACTGCTGCAACAATCTGACTTATAAATATTTAAGACATTGCTTATAATTATTTTCATTATATTTTTTTAGAAGATGGGAAGCCAGTGCAAATAGTTGAGGTGAAAAAAGGCAAGCTCGAACTCCATAAAACAGCACTTGATGCCCTCTTGTTGCAACCTGTGTGCAAGAAAATGCCAGTGATGGTTTTGTCGATAGCTGGTGTATTTCGCTCTGGGAAATCTTACCTACTCAATTTATTAGTCAACCACCTCTCTCAGAATGTTAGTATGCGAAAATAAGCATAAGTTTATTATTTGTGTCTTATTAAATCATGCCAAAGAACCAGAAATATGCTGCAATTATAATAATAATAATTACATTCTCATGTGTGTAGTAATGTTAAGTATATTTCTGAACAATTTATAAATAACGACCAATAAAGGTTTAAACAGTTTCAAAACAACACAATTCGAACCAGCAAATTTTTAATGTTTTAGAAATTCAATATAATGAAATAATAATAAATAACCAGGGAAGAGTGATATAACTAACTAAATAACTTTAGTAACTAAAGTAATAATTAATATTGTATAAATCTTTCAAATAAAGTTATAAATAGTTTTAAAATGTTCAGACTTTAACTGCAAGTTTTTAAATGTTTTCAAATTTTGATGTTTTAAAATGCAAATATTCTAATTTTAAATCCCCATATATGGCAAAATAATAATAATAAAAAAAAAATCAGAAAAAATGCAAGTATTACTCTAATTATTTTAAACCAGTTAACTAGTTTTTGGCCGAAGGAGAAAAAAAAAAAAGAGAAGTAAAGAGTATTTCTCATAAAAGATTATGATTTTCTTGACTTCTTCGTTAATGTCAAATTCAGAGTATGAGGAACGCATCCGCTCGCGTGCTTTTGCCAGTTGCTGTTTGTATACACAATCAAGCGTCCGAGGTAGGCAGGTTGATTGCTTCACGAACCCACATTCTTCTTTATTTTTTTTTTATCTCACCCACTAGTGCCATGTGAGCTCTCATAATAATATATTTTAATTCATCCCACAATTCATTAAATAAATGCGTAATCTGATATACTGAACTTGTTTACGTTGCCGAGTACGTGTCGTTATAAAGTGCGCCATCTCTGAAGAGATTAGTTTTTGTACTTCGTATCTTGCACACTGCAGTCGATCAAGTAGGCCTAAGTTACGTCTGTATAATTGTCAACATCTCTGTCAGAATAATTTTTAACAAATTTGAAATAATATAATAAAAAAACTATATTTCACAATTTCACACGGAAAACAGAACCTAAATAGAGGTAAGGCGAGACCTAGCCTTGTAGTGTTGTTAGGCTAATGTATCCGGCGGATTTACTTAGACCTATAAAAAACAAAATTCAAACATAAAAAGTAGAATAGGTTTGGCGCAGCGTGAAGGTTTGGTTTCCCAACCTTGAGGTCGGGGTCACAATCCCTCGCTGTGCATATCGCTTGTGTCCTTGAGCAAGACACTTTATCTGCATTGCTACTCTCCACCCAGGAGCATAAATGGGTACCTGGTACCTGGTGGGTTTGCTTGCTCCTGCGCTGAATACAGCAGCAGCACTTAAGCATGTGGATCCAATGACCAGGGACAGAAGTGCTTTGTATCTGCAAAGAAAGGCGCTATATAAATATACTGTCCAGGACAGTAAGCACTCTACATCATCTTGCGTAGCTAATCTGTCTAACTACACCACCACTAACGACCAGCTCTCCCTAATGGAAAGGGGGTTATCGTTCTGCCCATCTAACGCACTGAAACCAATCAAAGTATGTGCCGACTTTCATGCGTTTTTACGCAAAGTTAGACTCAGAGAATTCTTTGCTGATGACAATCACACATCTGCTACCCATCCGAAACGACCACTAAAATCATCTACGAAAAAGCCGTGGACCCCTCCTACCGGCAGGAACGTGCACATCGACAGTTTCGTCAACACAGCCAGGGCTCATCTAGACCAATTCCTTACTAACGCTTTGTCCAAATCCACTCCAGACAACTTAAACAAAAACGAACGCAAAGCTATCAAGGACTTAAAAAAACAATTCGGACATTGTTATTAAGGCTGCTGATAAAGGCGGCTCCATTGTTATACTTGACAAAGATGATTACATAAAAGATGCAGAAAATCAGCTGAATAATCCTAATTTTTACAATATTTTGCCTACCGATCCTACTAATGATTATCATAATGATTTACTTGATTTAATGTCTAAGCTCGATCATGTTGATGTTAATTTTAATGATTTCATCCCACAGGAACCTAAACCCGGCCTTTTTTACACTATCACCAAGCTACACAAATTAGGGTATCTTTTTAGCAAGGCCTTGATGTCAGGCTCTCATCCGCTCGCTTCTCTCCCACCATCTTAAAATCCTCCCTCATCTTCGATATTGCCAAGTCGTTATCTATAACCCCTCCTGGTAGAACCATTGTCTCTTGCCGTGGTACCCTCACTGAATTTTTGTCTGTATATATTGATTCTATTCTCAACCCCTACTCTCCAATATCCCCAGCTATATTCAAGATACCACCCACTTACTCAGAAAACTCGAATCTATTTCCACTCTCCCACAAGATGCTATACTTGTTACTATGGATGTGTCATCACTCCATACTAACATCCCTAACAACGAAAGCATCCAAGCTTGCTCCGATTTTCTTCTCTCATTCATTTTCCACTGATGCCGTCTCTGATTTATCATCCATCATCAAGTTCATCCTAATAACAATTTCACATTCAATGGTAAGCACTATTTACAGATTCAGGGTACGGCCATGGGTACTAAGATGGCCCCTTCATACGCCAATATTTTCATGACCAACATCGAGCACAAACTCATATCATCCTTCCCTCTTAAGCCCCTTCAATACTCACGTTACATTGATGATATTTTCTTCATATGGACTTATGGCCACGCCTCACTCACTGATTTTATCACTCATGCTAACAGCTTTCACAATACCATTAAATTCACTGTTGAACTATCTGACTGCCAAATACCCTTTCTTGATGTCCTCGTTAAGTGTTCTAACTGCACTATCAGTTCTTACTTTATGTTCAACCCACTGACTGTCACTCGTATTTTCACTACTCCAGCGCTCATCCTAAATCTTTGAAGTCCTCTATTGTATATAGTCAATGCCTTAGCATAAAACGTATCTGCTCGGACCCACTTGACTATGCTCACCATATTCAAACTATTACCTGTAAATTCCTCACTGCTGGGTACCCCCTCAAATTAATTAAGCATCAGATACAGAAAGCCCACTCTAAACCCCGCAAAGACTTCCTCCATTACAAGCCGAAGCTCTCTAACAATAATCGTATCCCCATTGTCTTAAATTATCACCCCCTCAACCGAACTATTGCCAGTTCTATTCGGAAGGATTTCCCTATCATCCATCAGGATCCTTCCATTCACCATCTTTTCACCGACCCCCTCTCCTAGCCCAACGCCAGCCCCCCAACCTCCGTTTCATCCTTTCCCCCTCACTTTTAACAGCCCCATGCCCAGATCTACAGACAACCACCTATGCAACAAGCCCCGATGCAAAATTTGTAAAATCCTCATCACCGATCAGACCATTCGTATCACTAACCACTCCATAAAACCTCCCAACCTCGCATGCGATTCTCACAACATAATTTATTTAATAACATGTAATATCTGTAACAAAGGCAATAACGTTGGCGAAACCATGAACCCTTTAGATTCCGCATTAACCAACACAAACACGACATTAGGAAAAACGCCCCTGACAAAACCGTAGCCCAACATTTTAATTTGCCCCATCACTCTATTAACAATCTGCGTGTTACCATTATCGACTCTAACTTCAACTCCACTCATCATCGCCGCTTTTCTGAACTTTCCTGGATTATCAAGCTTAAAACTCACACTCATGGCCTTAACAAAGATCTTGACTTTCTAGCTGACTTCACCTTTCACCTCTAAACTGTTTATTCTGGCCCATTATCTCCCACCACTGCTATCTCTCTATTTGTCACTGATCTGTAATAGTTTATATTGATTGTTATTTGCCATATACATTTAAGCATATGCTGTTTAATTAGTCTTTAAGTGCTGTTTTGAGTCATTTCAATTGTAACCCTGAAGAGGGGAGTAGGCTTTTTTAAACAATTTTTTTTTATAAACTGTGTCGGTATAATTTGACTATGTCAGTTTCTATGTTGTTTACTGAATACAGAATGCTGAAAACATTAATGGTCCAAAAAGAAATTTGTTGCCTTGCCAAATCTCGTAAAAGTTAGAAAAAATACATGACACAGGCACATTAAAACATAAGTAGGCCTACATATTCTATGATATTGTTATATATTGCATTGAAATTTAAAAATATGACCTATAAGCAATTAAATATTAGACATTGAGATATTATTTTATACTTGTATTAAAAATATATATTAATATAAATATATAATTGAATTAAAATTACATTAAAGGTAGGAAAGAAACCTATTGAAACTATCCAAATTTTACAATTGCTTTAAAGCAATTACACAGTAAAATTGAATCACAATTTATTAAAAGTAAGCTAAATATAAAATGCAAAATAATTGCATAGCATTGCACATTTTATAAAAGGTTGTTAAATAAATAATCAAAGTAGAGCGTTTCGTTTCACTGTCGAGTTATGCTTTTAATTGTTGGTAAGTGAACAACAATAAAACGTTCAGCAGATTTTCTAACACTTTCAAGATCTTTTTTGTTAGTTTTAACTGTCAAAATGCTTTCTATTATAGACTGATAAAACATTATGAGGATAGTATTATAGTCCACCTTAGTTTTTTTTTAACTGTCTCAAAAAGTACAATCTTTCACTACCTTTCCCCTGCATGCTTTAAGTTTCATATACTGTACAAGTATATACAATTGTCGACTTACAGTACATCTGTTTATATACGAGGAAAGACAATTCTATCTGTCTTTAAATGATTTGGTGCGTCTCTATGCATTTCAGGTGTTATTCCACTTTTCGGAAATTTGTGTTGGGAGTCCCTAAAATGCCGAAAACTTTTTTTTTCCCCTGTTAGTGCTTTTGATGCTGCTTCTTCTTTTTGTCTATTCTTTTTTCTTTACTTCACTTTCTTTGTAGATTTCTGCATTTGCACCTTTTTCCTGGGCAACCGGTGTTCGCTTTTGTAGCCTTTGTAAATGTTTCTCGCAACACTGTAGTGAGGCGTTAGTCTATTTCTAGTGGAGAAATTTCGTGATGTGCATAGCTTTATCGATTACTTCCTGTGTCTTACCAGAATCTGGGTGGATCTTGCTGTTTTCTATCACTTCGTCAGACCATAGATCAGATGTTTCACGATATGGTTCCAGGACCATCGGTGAAATATAGAGCGTATATTGTAAGATGATTATTGCCCTCGCCTCTCCTTGGGAGAGGTGAAGGGTATTCCACTAGCACGCGTATCTGTCTGTGCGTTGGTCTGTCTGTGGTGAGTCCTTCCTGCCGCATAACTCAAAAACTACTTAACCAAATAATCTCAAACTTTCACACATTATATTTAATGTATCTCGGCCCTCCACGAATTTGATACTTATTAGATGTAGGATGCAGATTTTCGAACGTTATTTATATTTTATATATTTTTCGGTCGTAACTGAGAGAGCAAACTCAAGCGGATCGTTCGAACAAGTCGTTTGGCTAGGACACACTCAATTAATTAATTAATCAATCAATCAATCAATCAATCAATGGATTTATAAGGCGCATAATACAGCAGTCTCTATGCGGATCGACAGTGGACCAACTCGAGGGTTTGTAAGCTCAAATTATCTTGTTCCATATTGGGTTGACTCGTTTGTTGTTTTTGAAAGCAAGATCTAATGTGACCATCCTCACTAAATTATAACATTTGGGTTTGTAATCAAAGATTATCCTCTTCCATATTGCGTTGACTAGTTTTCTGTTTTGGACAGCAAGATCTAATGTGACATTCTTAGGTGTATTTTTACATTCCCTAACCGGGTGATCCCCTAAGCAGAGTGTATGATTAAAGGGTTGGTATTCTACATATCTTTGAAAGATAATATTTATATGATTTGCATATGGAGTTATATGGATCATGAATTGTTTGTTCGTTATTTGGTAATTTTTGAAGTGGCAGAACACATGTCCACTTTTCAGGTGAGCAAAGCTATTACTTTATTAGGCAATTTTTAGATATGAATTGTTAAGTCTGTTTCCAGTACATCAATGTGTTGATCCACGATATACGATCTAGTACAGTTTGAGGTAGTTTACTTGATTTGAAATCATAAATTTCGTATGTTATTCCGTTTACTGTTACGGTTCCATTGGCTAGTAGCTTATTTTTTGCTTTTATTGTGTTGATTTTATTAAGTTAATTATCCACTTGTCTATGTTCTCCAAACTCACAAAATATGTGTGGCCTTAAAATTGGGGTAGCCAACCATTGCACTAAGCAGCACCCTTTCCGAACTTCAAGTTCAGTTGCACAGCATTTTCGTTGAATTGTGAACTTGGCCGACAAATCGGGATTCCTATAGAATTGTATTTTTTCATGTAATGAAAAATAATAATTTTAAAATGAATAAATAATATTTGATGAATTCCAGCGATTTCTATTTTTTTCTAATTTAGGAAAATCAAACATGCTGTACACTTGAACATGACATGTAGTTCATGGGAAGGTACAGACACAGTATAGAAAGCCACTGTCATCATTAATGATAATGTTAAGGTTTTGTTATAAAATTTACTGATTTTATTCAATAGGTCGATAAAACAGGCGGATTTCCTTGGAGGTCTGGTATTGACAGGGTGACAACTGGTATTTGGATGTGGAGTAAAATTTTTACCATTATATTACCTAACGGTAAAGAAGTAAGTTAAATTCGCTTATGTTTTACAGTCACATACAAGGGGCCTATTTTAATCATATATAAAATTGCAATTATAAAAGTGGTGCCAGTTGTGTGGAATGGAATCAGGAGTTTCCTAAGTACTCCGTTGTAACACATTGGTTGCTGCTGACACATTTAATATTACATGACCAATGGCTTTAATCTGGTCCCTAATCAGTCGGGAACTGAAAAACTGGGCTAAGTACAATGCAACTATAAGTAGTACTATTTAAAATATTTCATATTATTGTTAAGTTATTTATTCAGGTAAGTACAGTTTCTAAATCACTAATCATTTTTTATTCGGTTTACCTACTTACTTAGCAGGTAAACTGCTATGTCAGGAGCGTACTAGGCGCTTTGACGATTTACTTCTATCCTGTTCTGTCGTTGACTTAGTCCAAAATGCTGTTGGGATGGAGACACGATCCTGACCAACTCCTTCAACTTGGTCAAACCAATCATACGGGTGTGACCTCGTGGGTGGGTCCCTGTTGGTATGGCTTTAATGTTAATTGCTTCTTGAGGGGGTGGGGTCCAATGGGCCAGGGGTCCAAAGAAGCGTAGACAAAGTGAGCATGTTTTTCCTGTAATAAGTGATGTGTGTCAAACCTTTTTATACGTATAATAATATGTCAAGTTTGGCTGACATATGTTTGGTGAGCATCTATATTTTGGAAGCACACATGAGGATGGACAGAATAAGTGAATTATAGAGATTTACCTTGGTTTTTCTAAAGATGTGACTGTTTTTCCAAATTTTAGTCATGCTGTTAAAAGCAGATGTGACCAAGACTATGCGTCTATAAATGTCAGGACCTGGTCTTATGTCACAGGACGAGCTTAAAATGCTTCCAAGATATGTAAAGGATTGATTATACAATGTTTCTATTTATTAACTTGGTGACTAAGGAACTTGCTAAGAGATTGTAGCCTAGTTTTTGCCCAGTTAATAGGCGAAGAATTCTACTAGTACTGGTATGAACATTTATATTATGCTTTTTCCTTGCGGTTATTATTCAACAAAATAAAAACATAACACGAACAATAAACACAACATTCAGAAAATAATAATTGGAAGTACTAGGCAAACAATCACCAAGTGGGTCTTGAGTGCCTGTTTAAAATATTGGGATCAGAAATGTCCCTAAGTTCAGTTAGGAGATTATTTCAGATTCTTTGCAGCGTGACAAGAAAAAGAAAAACTTCCAATTTCCTTAGAATGACGTGGGACAGTAAAACGTGCAGATGAAGCAAATCGAGTGGAATGTATCGGAATTCTTTAGCTGATAAAATTACATAAATTGGCAGGATAAAGACCACTGATACATGTGTGGACAAATACAATTACCTTGAACATAATTTTACAATTAACCGGCAGCCAATGGAGGTCATGTAAGAGAGGGGAGGAGTGTGTGCGAGGTTCACATAAAAAAATAAAAAAAAACTAAGCAAGCATTGGAATTTTGCAATCTCTGCAGTCTATCTAAGACTTTTTTTTCAGGCGCGATCTACAAATTATCCCTAACGACAGAAGCGGGTCAAACACGTTTCCTGTTGTTATATGATTAGCTCTCCAAACACGTCTGTGAAATACCGTTTGGAAGCTTGTCATCAATTCGAGCAGTTTAATCCGTTTGGAAGTTGACTCCTCCCCATTTCATATGGCTGACTACTCGTGAATGGTAGATGTTAAGCGTGTTCAGCAGAATGTGGATCTGATCGTGAATTATACAACTTAAAAAAACGTGTTGAACCTGCCTAGCCTATGTAGGCCTAGGCCTATATAGTACATTAGTAGCCTATTACCGTAAAATGCTAGACCAACGCTAGATGACAGAGCAAGAAGAAATGTTTATAATTAAAGGCCTATAATTCATTAATTTTGCTTGTTAGGGCAACCCCAAATATTTTTCATATTCTACAAGGCCACACTGTACCTGTAGGTTGTATAGAAGCAAGGGCGTCGATCCGTGGTTTGAAGTGGGGGTGGGGGAGGCGAAATTCATAAATAAGAAAGCTTTGGGCCGTAGGCTCAAGCTTTGTTTGGGGCCAGATGGCCGCCAAGGTTTTACGGGGTGAGGCCCCGGAAGCTCCAGCGCCAATATCATTTTATAAGTCGTATCTAATTGATTTTAAGGAATGCAATTAACATTTATTTTCACTCTTCATTTTCAAAGGGAGGGACTTTTTTTTAGATTAGGAGTGTAGACCACCTCAGTCCCACCATAAGGTAAGAAAATTTATGATTATGACACCTTTAGTTGGCCAAAAATGGCACTCTCAGGCTAAATTTGAATATAATTTTTATTTTTATCCACTTTTTTTTTCTCTTTTGTGGGGTTGTCCCACTTTTATTCATAAGTTCAGCATACACAGTATAATTTGTAAAGAGTTGTTCAATATAGCTTCTTAAAATATCTTTCACCATTTTTTTTCTTACTTTCAATTGAAATTTATGCATATCGGTCAAAGTGTACAATTACCATGCATTTTTCTATTTTTTTTTTCTGTCATTTTAATAAAGGATATAACAAAAAGTCAAGCATTTGTTTAGGCTATTTTTTTAAATTTAAGTTTGTTCGCTTGTATTTATAAAGACTATATACAATATTTATAGGCTACATTATTTTTTCTAAATAGTTTTCCTTCAGACTATAATGTGGTGAAATTGTTTTCACAAAATTTAACCAATATATATTTTTTAAATATCATTAACCATTTCTTTTTTGTTTTTTCATTGTTAATTAAGAAATCACAGCTTAATAAACTCTTTAATTCCAATAAAAACATAACCCAAGGACATTGTTTCCCAAGTCCGAGTCTGTACTTAACTTTACTTTTATAGATACAGATGTAAAAATAGATAGAATTTCATTTGTTCGTTCAGCATAGCATCCTTGAACAATTTTATTCCATTCTATTTGTTCATTTATATCAAAATTGCATATTTTTAACATACAATAAAGTTTTACCCAACTAAATTCTATATTCTTACATTTGAATAACATTATGTTCTTCATCCTCCTGTATATTGCAAAACTCACATAGATTGTTGTTCGATATATTCCACAGTTTAAGTATAGATCGCGTAGGTAAGATTATGTGTATTAATTTATAGTTGAAATGAGCAATTTTCTTCATATGCATCATTGAATTCACTTTGTTTTTCCAACACAGTGGGCAGTCGATTGTGTTGATTTGTAAAGTAGTTTCCCCTTTACTTTGAGCTTTTGGTACAATATATTTGTCATTAATGAATGATAAGTAAAAATCTTTAACTTTTTGTTTTTTTTAAATAATAGTGTCGTTGGATTGACATTTTTTTTCACCATGTATTACACAAACAAATTGGTTTACAATAATTTCTTTCCATATTTTCGGAATTGCATTAATTAATGCCACATATTCTATTAGTGTATTTGGCGTTTTTTGACAATTTTGGAATTATCTCATCAATCTTTGTTAGTCGGTTATTTACAATTATATCATTTATGTTTTTAAAATTTGATTCTACCCATGTTTTACAAAAAAAAAAAAGGTTTTCCGTTGAACTGAATAAATTTATTTTCCCAAAGCCTTTGCTTTTTTACTTCACAGATACATTGTGGGTGCGAAGCATGTATATTATTGTATTTTTCACATACATAAAGCATATTCCTATAAAATGTAGGCAACTGTTTTAATGAACTATGCTTTTCAAAGTTCATATCTGTCATACATAATGCATATGTTACAGAAAACATGTAAAACCATGGAATATATTTCCATTTACCTGGGTCAGGACTATTACCCAACTTAAATTAAGGGAATCGATTACACAGTTGAGATAGATCATTTTTAGGCCTCCTTTCATAATATCTTGTATAATTATATCTTGTTTTATTTTTGCTTTTTCCCCACTCCATAAGAATTTATACAAAATGTTATTAACTTTAGGGATAAAGTTTTTGGGAATATCTATGATACTTGCATTATATGTAAGTTTTGATAAAGGAAGTGTCTTTATAATTGTAATTTTCTCAAAAAAAGGACAAATTTCTTTTTTCCCATGTTTTTAAAAACGTGCTCTAAATTAGAAACTTTTTTCCCCATTTTTTTTTGCAATGCAAGTAAGTTTATCGTATCCTATATATATTCCTAAAAACTTTATAGGTTCTTGAACGAACGAGATGTTACAAGCATTACCTTTCTTATTTTTATTACTTCCAATCCACACACCTTTCGTTTTATTTTTATTAAGTTTCAAACCTGACACTTCACAAAACAATTCAATTTCTTTAATGAAACTAGCTATGCTATTTTAATCCTTTGCAAAAATCACAGTATCATCAGCAAGTTGTGCTATTTTACCAGTATTCAGAACCTCGTTTGAAGACGGCAGCTTAATGCCTTTGCACAGAGGATTGTTTCTTATGTTAATTGCCATTAACTCTACAACTAAAACAAATAATAAGGAGGACATAGGACATCCTTGGCGTATCCCGCCATTCATAATAAGACTCTTTGATGTCCACCCATCATTAATACAGCGGCTTTCTGTATCGGTGTACATTACATCTACCCAATGTATGAATTGTTTTCCAAAGCCAAAATATTTTATAGACTTCTACAGAGTCAAAGGCCTCTTCGAAGTCAGTAAAAATTAAAGCTCCCTCTTTATTATTAGTGTCTGTATATTCAAGTAAGTCCTCGATCAATCTAATGCTTTCGCCCGCAAATCTACCATGGATATATCCCTTTTGGTCATGGTTAATTACTGTACTTATTACAAATTGCATTCTCTTTGCAAGTAAGTGAGCGGCTATTTTGTAATCAACATTTAGAAGTGTTTTTGGTCTCCAATTGGCTGAATTTTCTCGCTCGCCTTTTATATACAATAAAGTTATAATACCTCTTCGTTGTGTTGTTGATAATTTACCATTTTCATAACTAAAGTTAAGGGCCTTACACACTGTGCAACTAATTGCATCCCAAAATTTACGGTAAAATTCTACTGTTAGTCCATCTGTACCTGGACTTTTATTTAAACACATTTTAAAAACTGCATTTTTACATTCCTCAAGTGTTAATAGACCTTCGCATTTATTTTTATCTTCGACTGACAGTGTGTTGACGACGGAGCTGTTGATATATTTGTGGATGTTTGAGTTAGGAATTTCTTTCAGTTGATAAAGTTGTTTAACGAAGTTTACTTGTTCTTTAAGAATTTCCTTAGTGTCTTTGGTATATTTTCCATTGTTTTTTAAAACAGATGTGATGCGCTTCTCTAGCCAAATAAAAAACTTTGTGTTTTCTTCTCCTTTTTCAATCCACTGTATTCTGGGTCTAGTTTGTGCTCCTTTAGCCTCAAATAAGTATATATAGTCTAGGTCGTTTATTTTATTTCTTAATAGTTTATCTCTTTTCTTATCATAGGCAATATCCAATTGCGTAGGTGATTCTATGATTTCTTTATATAATTTTTCTTTATTTACATTTTTTTGTTTTTTCTTTTTTTTACAATATTTACACGAAAATTCTTTAATCTTTACTTTTAGATATTCCCAAATTATTGCTGGATTAAGATTATATTCATTTTCTATTGTGTTTTCTATTACTTTTAAAATATTAAAGGTATATTTTTCCTCATTTAAAAACTATTATTTAGCTTCAAAATTCCGGGCCCTCTTTTTTCTTCATCATTTAAAATTCTAAGTGATATGGCTTGATGGTCTGAAAAAATAGACGGTCTTATATCGGTGTCTATTACTTCACCATTTTTGTATAGGGAGTTAGATATGCACCAAAAATCCAACCTTTTGTACATATTTTTCTACTCCATGTAAATTGTGTTTTGTTTTTATTGCCTTTCCTTCAAATATCGGAAAGATTATGTTTGGTCATGCAATTTTTTAGCATCAGTGGGGATTTGTCATAGCTGAGGTTTATACTGTTTCTCTGATCAAGTTTATATTGTAATATACAATTCATATCACCACCCATTAACGTGTACTCATCTTTACCTTTGCAAAGGATGTTAATTTTATTTTCTAGTTTCTTAAGAAATAATAATCTTTCTTTGTAGTTATTTGGGGCGTAGACGTTTATCAGATTAAAAATATTTTTTTTTTGTATTTTAAATTTATGATAAGTAGTCTTCCATCTTTGTCAATATATTTGCATTTTATATCTAATTCAGGTTTTAATAAAATAGAGACACCTCTAGTGTTAGATGTTCCAAAACTATGGAACGATGTTCCTTTGCACAATGAATCATAAACATTAACAGATGCGTTTCTTGTAGGAAAACGATATCGGCTTTTTGTTCATCGAACCACTTAAAAACTTTTCTCCTTTTATAAATATCTCCGAGTCCTCTGACATTTATTGAAACTAAATGTAAAGGATTGTTATGTTGTTTTCTTTTCATTTTGTTTTTATTATTATTTTATTTAGGTTTTTTTTTATATTTAATTTTCGTTAATTAGATAAGATATTATTTACATCTAGAATTAGTTCAGTTCAACATGTGATTAAGGACTTAATACTAAAGGACTCAACTTACAGAATCAGATTTTTTCTCTTTCTTTTCCACGTTTTTTTCACCGCTCTCGGTGAGTTTCTTTCTTTTGCTAGTGGCAAAGTTTTGCCTCGCTACGGAGGCAGATTCAATTACAGCTTTTTCTTGTTTGTCTGTCGCAAAGTCTGTGATTGGTCACATTCCTTTGATTGCCTTGTTTGCTTTGTCAGTATGCTTGTTTTCCTGATCAGCTTTTTCTATTTTCTTCTTTTCTTGTTTTTTAATAATTTCTTTAGACTTTTTAGTAGTTGGAAGGCTTGCTTTTCAGTTGTTTAAACGTTCTCGTTGTAGGTAAGGGTTTTTACCCTTTTAACTGCCTCCTTCATTATTTCTTGAACCTTTTGGTCCAAATCGATGGAATCAGAGGCGTCCACTTTTAAATAAAAAAAAAAAAAGAAAAAAAGAAAATTTGGGAGGGCTGGTCCCCTTAAATCTGCCACTGAAATAATCATCATAAAAAAAAAATTAAAAATTTTCCTTGTAATCATAATTATGCCCGCTTATATATTTCGTGCAGACTAATTTTCATAAAAATAATGCTATAATATACTGATCAGCTTGTGACGTATTCGAACCAAATAAGATAAACTAAAAACAGTCAATAATTTAGTCTCCTTGCATACTGTACAGTACTTTTAAAATCAATCAAGAGGTTTTTCCTTTCCTCCACTTTTTAAATTTCTAGTTTACGATCAAACAGGCTGAGGGAAGCACACAAAACATCAGCTAGCATTTTTATTTTACAAACACAAAGGTGATTTACTTAAATTATTATTTTCAGTGATGGCTCCAGGAAAGCGAAATAGAGGGGGGACAGGGAGGGACTTTCACAATTTGGGAAACTAGGTGACCTCAACCCCACTATGGTTGGAGCTGAGGTAGGATTTATGATTATGACACCTCTAGGTGACAGAAAATGGCACTCTCAGATCTAAATTCTAATTATAATTTTTCTTTTTTTATCAATTAAAAAATAATATAATTGTAAACAATTGGGTGGGGGGTCGTCTCAGCCCCACTTGACTTCGCCACTGATGGAGCCATTGCGAGATTGCGTCAATGTAACACTGGAGTGTGTAAACCTGTGGTATCACTAATTACATAAATCGAAATAGATAGACAAGTCTGTGTCAAAGGCTGCATAATTATTGTTTAACAACAGTTATATGATATTAAATTGACTAACAATTTGTTTTTAAATTAACAAAAACAGTAATCAATGTATGCAGTTGTTATTAAACACTAGTATATAAGTACGGGTCATGCGAAAGGAATAAATCGTTATTAGTAGAAATTGTGCACTTTTCAATCAATCAATCAATCAATTTCTCTTTGAAAAACAAATACAAAGCAAATGAGATTGAAATAGAGGAAAACAAAAATATGTATGTATACACTGAGGCATTTGTCTAAGGCTTACATAAAGTAGCAGATGCAATAAAACAAAAATAAAATAGGTCTGCCTATTTTACTGGTTTCAATAGTAATTATCTTAATTTAATGAATATTTCATTTTTAGTATCATTTTTGAATTTTCAATTAGATGATTAACAGTGGACTTTATCCGACTGTTTTCCGATAAATAGAGTCGACACATAAATCCATGTATTGATTTTCTAATATACTCATAAAATGATGGGACACCACAACAGACAAACATTTCTTTAGCTCTACACGACCTTGATTTTCCTAAGAGTATCCTTAGTGCGTTGTTATAGCAAACTCTTAAAGAATCTATGCTTTTGTGTTTGTAGCTGGACCATAGATTGACACACAGTACATATTAGTACAGTAGCACCTAAATAAAATGCATTTAACTTGATCTGTGCACTTATAGAATCGTCTTCGGAGAGTATACCTATATTGTCATGATATATCAAAATCATCATTCATATCAATTGTAAGTACGTGGCCTAAATATCTAAACGACTTAACATAATTTAAACGTTTGCCACATAGGGTAGTAACGGAATCACCCTGGAGTTTTCGTGTCTTTTGGACAGAAACACATACACATCAACTTTTTACAGTTAAATAAAAGATCATGAGTAGAAGCATGAGCTTCGCACACAATAAGTAGCCTTTGAAGACCACAAAAAGATGGAGATACCCATACAGAAAATTCTATTGAACTTTATAGACCTTTTATAGGGACTAATCAGTTTTACAGAAATTAATAGATTATATAAAATTGTTTTATAGAGGAACTAGTTTCTATAGAATTCTATAGCATTCTATATACACATATTTAATGTAATTTCTATGATTTTAATTTTTTTTGTTTCATTCAATATTTTATTGACACATTCGTGCCTGACCAGTATAGTCCTACGAACATGTTTTACATCTTGCATATTCTCTATAAATGTGTTAACTCGTACTTTAGTTGTGATCTTGTACATCTGTTTGGTTTACATGTTAATTCTGGAAGTCTTCGTTCCTGTCCTACCTTTAATGTCCCCTTTTGTAGAGTTGATGTCTGTAAACGTAGTTTTATTTCTAGACTTTCTCTTCAATATAATTCTCTTATTTTAACCTCTAATATTGACATTTTTCACAATAGTTTGTCTATATTTCGTTCTATTATTATTAATCATTTAAATAGGTGAGATTTTTGTACTCTTTCGTCTATATATTTGATATATTTAAATTTTATATATTTTACCAGCCTGTTAGTGGCGATGATTCGCTGTTGGTCTGATTAAATGAAATAAAAAAATAGTCTATAGAAATACTATAGAATATTCCGTACAAATATTATGACAAATTCTCTATAATAAAACTAACTAAATATCTATATTTATTCTATAAAAAATTATAGTCCTTACATGTATTTTTAAAAATGTATTATAACAATTTTATAGGGATTTTCTCTATATAAACATATAAAATCTCTATAGAGTATAACATATATGAAATTACAAAATAAATATATTTTCTATAGTATATTCTGTAGAACTATATAATATTCCAAACAGTCATTTTAAAAACTGTAACTTTTAATAGTCTATAGAAAATATATATAATATATATTTAAACTCTATGGAAACGTTTATAATCTGTAAAATTGTTTCTCTATAGAAAGTATACATAAAATGTATACGAACGCTATGGAAATGTTTATCTGTAAAAAAAGTTTTCTTTAGAAAAAATATTTTGGAATGATACACCATTTTTTTTCTTGCATTGTAAAGTATATTATTATTTAGATATTACTATATATATTATATATAGTGTTTATGGAGTAAAATATTATAACTTTTAATTTTATCTATAGAAAGTATATATATATATATATATATATGAATTATTACAAATTATTTTGAAAATTATATCTATAAAAAATTATTTATAAAATGTATATATAAAAGTTATTCTATTCAAACTCTATGAAAAATTTCTGGAACCGCTAATACATTGGTGGCCTTATGGAAACTTTATGTGGGTGGGGGTGGGGTAGCGCGGGGCTGTAGTCCCCTAAACCTATTCCTCACCTATGAAGTTTATTCAAATTTGCGATGCTCCCAGTACCCCATACAGTGATACCATAGGTGATGGTGGGAAGGATAAGTGACTTATACATAATTATTAGTATATTATATGGCAGTACAGTTTTTTAAAAGGTTCATTGCTCCAATAATTGCGGAGAACTTACTTTTTTGTATGGTGTGTACAATTTAATTTCTCATCAAGAGTGATACCTAAAAAGTTTACATGGAGGACTCGTTCAATAATGTCTTGATCAGTTTTTGAGTTGAACATGGGGTGTATCGATAGTGCTGTTTCTACCACTAAATACCATGAATGTTGTCTTATTAGTGTTTGTGGTAAGTTTGTTTTCCTTATTCCATAGTTTACCTGATTTAGCTCATTATTCATTACATTAATAGCGTCATTTATATCGCTGTGTTTTAGGAAAATGTTTGCATCATCAGTAAACATTATTAGGTGAGTCCTGGTGCATATTGATGGTAAATCGTCTACAAATAATAAAAAAAATAAGGGGCCAAGAATGGAATTTTTTTTTTTCACTTAAGTAACTATGGTACCATTTGAGAACAAGGCCTCTGATACCATAATAATGTAGTTTCTGTAGAAGGATTACATGATCTGCTGAATCAACGGCCTTTGATAAGTCGAGAAAAACTTAAATAACAAAGAGTTTATTGTCGATAGCTGCTGATATTTTCTCAATTGTCTGCAGAAGGGCATGTGCAGTTGAGTGTCCTTCACTGAAACCAAATTGTGTTTCAGTTAAAATTTTGTGCTTGTTTAGAAAAGATGCTGTTGGATCGTAAACGATACGTTCATAAATTTTTGACAAACAGGGTAATATGGATATAGGGATATTTACGTTTCATGCTGACATCCGCTGGCAAGTCCTCCATCACGTAAAAGTACGTATCCTTTAGTGCTTTGGTTTTTTTAAGGACGGCATACCTCTGTGGTCTGTAGATCAATTTTGATATTACATACCTTGCCATCTCAGCATCCCCTGTCGGTTTTCCAGTCCTATGAGCATGCTCGATCTGTGTATCTAGCATTAGTTTACTTCGTAAGATTTCTTGTAGCTTATCTTGCGTGTTTTCGTTCTTGTATTTTATTCCTCTATTACTTTTCAAATTATTTCTCATCTTCTGTTTTTCATTTAATTCATTTTCCATTTTAACCATGCGAGTAGTACAATCAATTCTCTGTACCAGTTGTCATATCTGTGAAATGTTCGAACGATTTTTCAAATTTAGTTGTTTTCTTCTCCATATTTGTCATCCGATCTAGTAATAACTGTTAGTTGGATTTTATAGTAGTTATTCCTTTATCGATCTTTAAATTCAGTTGCGTGACCATTTCATTCAGTTCATTCCGCAACGCCTTTATCTCAATAGACGATGACGTGTCAAATTCCGCCTGTGCGGAGGTAGCGGGCGATTCAAGCTTCGAAATTTGCATGGGCGTTGTCTTGGCCTCATATTTTTCTTCGTTCTAGCTCTCGTAGAACTAATTTTCCTAATTAGTTTCGATTTTCCATACAATAGTTGTATGTCAAAGTATGATGTAGACTTACTGTGATATATTTGTGTTCCTTTCAGCTATAAATTTGGAAGTGTAACTTTCCTTTCAGAAGAGCTCCAGAATGGTGGTACGTGCTTACTCACTGAATCCCTTAATGCAGTAGGGGTGTCAAAATGCAAAATAGATCACCTAAAAAGAAGGTTTTTTTTCCAGGAAGCAAGTTAACTCAATAAAATTCACTCAAGAACATTGCAATACTAAATTGATTCATAGCAGAATGTGGGGGTCGATAAATAACAGTAAATTGAATTGACCGAGAAATATTTTAAACAGTTGCATATTCAAAATTTGTTACGGTCCTAATGTAATCAATATTAACGTGGCCAATTTTGAGATTTTCCCTACACAACACACCAATACCACCGTGGTCTAATGAAAATATAACCCGGAGAAATAAGTTCCTCAATCTCAACTTGATCATTCTCATGTAACCATATTTATTTAGGAAACCTTAGGTTAACAGAGTGTTGTAGACAGTTTTTTTTACTGCTGAATGACAGTTGCAGAACCTAACATCAAGGGAAAAAAACACAGTGCCTGGCTGTTTGTTCTCTTTTCTTATTACATACACCATGACAGCCAGAGTTGATGTTAATGCCTGTAGAGTCTCACCAATTCTGTTAAGAGTGGCTATAACCTAATTTAAATTTATGGGAATACTAAATACTTTGAAAGATTAAATTGTCATCATGGATATATAAATTAAATAAATCGGGGCCTAGAGCCTTGCGGCACACTCGATAGCCCTGGAAGCCACGAAGCCAACTCCCCGCCGATCACAACACGCTGTTCGTCGCTTAAATAACTTCTAATCCAACACAAAGCAGACAAAACACATTTTGAAAGTTTTATAAATGAGTATTTTGTGAGAAACACATTGCTTCTTGCTCTTGATGGCATCATATGCGGTAGCAAAAAGCGAGACAAGACTGGTTTGACACGACGTCATTGAAATAAATCTATGCTGCTTATGATTTAAAATATTCACTATATGTTTTGTGATGACAATAATGGACAATACGTCCAAAAACCTTAGAAAAAGTAGGTACAACGAAACAGAAAGATAATTATAAATACATTTTTTGGAACCACTTTTATGAATCTTAACAGTATTTACACGTCTTCAAGACGAAAAAAAAAAAGAATTAATAGATAATTGACAAATGTTGCATGTTATTAAAGGTTACTATAAAGGAACATTTTGTTGTCAATAGTCAGCACGATCGTGACAGCCTCGGCGGACGCCAGGTGAAGGTTCATCAAAGAAGGAATAAAATAATAGTAAATGTTGCTGCTTTATCATAATTAGACTAAACAGAAATATTTCCCATAACAGAAGGAAGATTATTTAACTTGTATTTCGTTTTCATCCAGGAATAAAATTGTTTACCATTGCTGCTGCTAAATACTCTTTATACCTCTTAATGCATGTTCTTTAAATAGTAGTATTGCACTACCTATTATTAAATTATTATTATTATTATTATTACAGTAATATTAAAATGTAAAGAGAAATCAATTGTCAATGATAAGTGGTTGGATAAATAAATATCGTTAGCGGTATTAATATTGTCAGAAATGTCCTAACTACAAATAACAGGAACTATTAGTATTGATCTGCCCATTCGAGTACAAAACATATTACATCGAAATAACCACAGCGTGTGAGTAACACATTTATCAAATGTTCTCCCATAGATTGATTTAGAGAAAAATAGGCGTTGAGTTGATTACAATTAAAATTAACAAACAAACAAGCTGACTTTTGCTTCGCTTAAGTATCACCCTGATAAAATGTACATATATTAATATATAACTCAGAATCCAGTCCATTAATGTTTAACCAGGATTCCGTAAGTGCAATAATATTACAATTATGCTGTGTTAAATGCGCATTCTGGTCCTTTTTTTAAAGCTACGTTTATATTTTGATACTATATCTGTAGGGTAACTGTTGTATGTGTTGTTGTCAAAGTACCGGGACCTTGGATCAACTTAGTATCACCGCTTAACAAAATATAAAAAGTAGAAAATTGTTAAAATTGTATAAACGTGAAGCACTTAAACATCCGTGGTGCTTAGTGAGCCCATTCACGAATGAGTCCATTCGCATACTGTAAAGACACATTTCTTGTTTTCGTAAAATCTTCACAAGGATAGTCCTGCAGGTGAAAGTACAATCCAATGCACAGATACAAAGCAAACAAAGTACACACTACAAAGCAAACACAGTGCACACCACTACAAAAATTCCGGATTAAACATACGAAACCTGTGAAGCTTACACATTTAAACAGTATTAGTATTATTAACAGTAGTTCCAAGAACTTTGTTGCCACAAGTACAACCACAAGAATTTGAAGACTGAACAACTATGGTTAATTAAAAGTGTTATTAATAATGTATTATATAATAATATTATTAATTGTAATATTATAGCAGCATCGATATTCATACTGTCATTCAGCTAATTTTTCAGTAAAAAATATCACTCAATGAATAACAAAATCGCACATTTTAACATAGCAGTTTATATGCATAAGTTGATCAAATTTGGCTTTGATTTTATAGGAGAAATTGACTAGGAAACTTTTGATCAAGACAACGTTAAAATTGAAAATTAATATTTTTTTGTATCTTCAACAATCTCCCATTTCAAGCTTAGTGCAGCTGATAACGTTAAACTGGAAGTGCTTTCACTAATTAATATTACCCTCTGTGAATAGAGTTTAACAATTTTTACTATACTTGCAATATATTAAATGATTTTGTAGACACTCTTACATTTGTGCAGATACTGGTGATCTTACGTTCTAAACTTTATGTGTAGTTTTAATTTCAGTCAAATTAAACATTTTTCAACTCTTACTTCTGAAATAAAATAAATATGCATAAACACTTTCATTCAAGTAATTTTTCCTGAGTGACCCTGATCTCATTTTCACTGAAGTGAACATAAACTGTAAAAATAACAGCCACTATACTAGAACATGTCGTAGTTCAATACTGATGCTTTTCTTTCTGATTTACCTAGTAATACTTATAATGTATAGGTGTAATTTTGCCCTACTCGAAAGCTACCTGTCCCACCCGAAACAACTTGCGATTTTTTTGCAATTGATTTCGAACGTACTGAGTATTCAGTAAACTTCTACGTCAGGTAGGGCAAAATTACACCTTTACATGTTTCTCCTGACGCAAATCCAGTTATTGTCACGACAATAACAATTACTATCAATCCTTATAATTTTCTCAACGGTTTTATTTAATGTAAATTCTGTTTTGAAGACTTTTAGTAGAATACCGAAAGTATTTGTAACGCAGACTAAACTGATCACCAACAGATTTAAAGCTAAATTACCTAACTGGCTGATAAAGTGAATTGATATTTTATGAAATGATATATCAAAGTGAAACGTGTAGGAAATGTAAAACTATAAAAACCGAGTAACTAAACTTTGCCCTTTCGCTAAAATTAATTTTCCAATTAATTTCTATGAGCATCATATAAAAAATAATAATTACAATATAAAAAAAAATGTAGTCAGGCTTAATACCATTCTTCCATCATATAAACAGATTCATATATTCCCCTTATTAGCTTTAATCATAATGGTAATAATATTATATTTTCTAATAAATATGGTACTAAAATTTATTCAAAGTTAGACGATACTTATCCTAATTATTTTACGTGTTATGATACATGCAAAATACAGGTACCTGTTACAACTTGTTAATTGCCTGTTGTATTTTATTCAGCCTAACAAGTATTTAACATGTTTTAACATTACCTGTTAAATTGCTGTCTCTTATACACATCTAGATGTGTATAAGAGACAGATATATAAATATGTGGGTGGCAACTAATAGGTTTTTCGACAAAAGACAGGCAATCTTACGTCTGATTTTTTTAAGGTAACTGTCGAGGGGGAGATGGGGATATTTTCAAGTTGCAGTTAAAAGTATAAATACATGTCATTATACTGTAGCTTTAAATATTTTATTTGTGTTAATTTTTAGGTTGGAGTAATATTGGTGGATACGCAAGGAACGCAGGATCCAAAGACCAGCCAAAAGCAGAATGCTGCAATATTTGCACTTAGTACACTATTGAGCTCAATACAGGTAGGTTATTACTGTTATGTCTATATGACCCAATGAGGGCGAAAAAACATTTCTCCAAGGAGCGTTTTCAATATACTTGCTCTGCAAAAATATTAATATATTTCCCGATAACGCCTAGATTGTTTTTTTGAAACTTTATAAAAACAGGTATTTTCTACCAAAGAACTCCAAGGTAAAATTTTTTTTGAATAATATTGATTTCTTTTACTTATTATGTTAAGAATGCTGATAATTAACCATTTGAAATCCGCACTTTAGAAGCACGAGGCCAGAAATTGTTGAAACCAGTGTTTATTATGGTTTACGATGTAAATACAAAATGAGACGTACGTTAAACCACATATTTACAAAGCTTTGGTAAATCTGTGCATTGTCAACACATTACTGGCATTCAACGTATTAAAAACCAGTGGAGAATAAATATTATAGATTAGCAACTAAATAGGGTGAATTCTATTAACACAAGGAGTAAACATCCGAGGTAGGAATGTTCAAGTGCATGATAAAATAAACCTCCTATCTGCCATACAATGTATTCAACGGGTTTAGGGAATTAACAGGTTTAACATTATAGCAACAGGTATCTAACAGGTATCAACAAGTTTTAACAGGTACTAAAAGGTATTAATAGTTTATACAAGTTTTAGTAGGAATTAACAGGTATCTAACAGGTGCCAACATGTCACCTTACCGGTTTCAACAGAGGGGGATTTTTAACAGGATTTAACATGTATCTTAATGGATTTTAGCATGCATCTACATGTATTTAACATGTATCAACAGGAACAATTCAATAGGTAGTTTGAATATCTTTTAACATGTACCTAAATGGGTGTTGACATGATTAAACAGGTAAAACAGAAATGATTACATACACAAAAAATACTGTTTTTTAAAATTGTAATGAACCGTTAGTTATTTAATTTACAACAGTTCAATTTACATTATTTAACAAAAATTTGCATTATAAAATTGATTAGTATATGACCTTGTCAGTAACATCCATAATTATTATTTCAGTAAATAAATCTGAACTTTTCGACAAAACACATATTATTAAGGTACCGTTATACTAAATTTAGTGAAGTGTTCAAAATTGTTAATGGTTATAAACGACAAGGCTGAAAAGAGTGTGTCAGCGCGCGACCCGTCGTCGGAGGCAGCATGAATGTCCCATAGGCATTTTTGGGGAAAAATATCAAAATAATAAACTGCTTTGCTATATAGCCTGAAGCCAACAGTTGGTGTTGAAGGCATTCTATTGAAATATTCATGGTTGTAGGCAAGAACATTTTTTTCAGGCCTGTTTAGCCCACGTAATTTTGGAAAACCTTCAGCGGCAGGCAGGAAAAAAAAAATTCTTTTAACTATAGCCAAATTGTCCTGCCAAAAGAACATGATTGGAAGTAGATAAAATCTACTCGCATGAAATATGGGTGGTTTGGTATACACTAAAAATAATGAAATACAAATAAATAAAAACTTCAATGGTAAAAATTACCTTGACAGTTTTGTTTGTTCTTTACACGAACTAAATAGTGTGGGGGGGGGGGAGAAGACCGAAAGTTGGGCCGATCGAGAAAAAACTGTTCCAGGGGGTTCCGGGGGTATGCTCCCGTAAAATTTGTGTGTTCTAGACGCCCGAAAATAACATTTGAGGCGTTCTGGGCTATCATTTTTTTAATTTTTCTTTCTTTCCCCCCCCCCCTTTTTTTACCTCTCAAAAGGGGGCCGGGCCGGGCCTGCCCTAACCCGTAAATCTGATAATGTCATATCGGAGACACCACTGATAGTTAGTGTCATCGGAAAATTGGTTATCTCGACATCAAAGAAGATGATTAAAGTCAGGCATATACCAAAAACAAAACAGGGCCGATGACACTTCCTTGTGGGCCCAAAAACCGACTCAGCAGCCCCAAAACCGCCTTAAATGTACTAAGGAAGGAGTTTAAACATTGAGGGAATTCCAACGTATGCCTACATTGTGTAATTTAGCAAGTAATCCATTATGAATGACCTTGTTGAAGGCAGACGTAAAATCTAAGAGGGCTACATCAATACATTTACTAGAATGCCTATCGAATTGAAAAGTTCAATGATGATTAAGATTAGCTAAAATCAATTCCGTATTGTAACCCACACTGAGTGATTGGGATAATTGCATGGTCGTCAAGGAAATTTAAAAGGGTTTCAAGCAAGACTCTTTCAAAAACTTTACTGAAGATAGAGGACAAGGTACAGGACGGTAAGTACAAATATTATTCCTCGGTTTGTTACCCTCTTTATATACTGGCACAATGTATCTTAACAATAAAACTAGGCTGCCTAGGCCTAGACCAAAAACTGTTTTATAATTAAGTTAGTTGGACTGCCTGGCCTGGCCTAACTGATATGGCGGGGACAGGTGCCTAGTGTGGGCTAAGTTCAGTCTACAACCAGGCTACCCATTGTAGGAAGGCCTAGTGCCTGAAGAGTGCAATTTCTAGGCCTGATATCTGTTGAACTTTTTTTATTTTACGTGTTATGATACATGCAAAATACAGGTACCTGTTACAACTTGTTAATTGCCTGTTGTATTTTATTCAGCCTAACAAGTATTTAACATGTTTTAACATTACCTGTTAAATTGAATGTTCATTCTGTTTACGTGTAACAGGTAAAAGTTAATACATGTTAACACTTGTTGAAAAAAACATTTTTTCCTGGGTGAAATGCTCAAGATACTTTAAAAATGGTCAAAAGGCTAATAATTGTACAAACAAGCTTGTCTGGCATACTTGTAGTCTAAAACTTCATGTTTTTTTTTTGTACTGCAGAATAGCTTCTGCACGACGACTCTGTAGAAATATTATTCTAAAAAAAAGGAAAAAGAAGAAGAAAATCATGCAAGCGGAAGTAACAAATATTGTAAAACAAACTAATTCATTCGTAGAATTAAGTATTGTCAAGTAAAGTGCATTATGATTATTGGAAAGAAGTTATTTTTATAATAGTTTTATATCAACATGAATAACACAAGTTCTCATTGTCTGTCTCCCTAAACGTGAGGAGAATAAGTAACAGAAACAAAAGCAAACATTTGTGTCATGATCATAAAGCAGACATTGTACTGTTGCAAGAAACGCATCTTACTCAATAATTATTTAATACATTTAATTTATTATGAGAGGTTTTGCATTCATAGTAATGATTTTATTTTTCTTTTCTAGTGCAAGAGCGGCTAATACATATAAAAAACGGCTTCAGTTTTAATAAACTTAATGAATAAACCTAATAAATATATTGATAAAAATAGAAAATACGCTAATCTGAAAGTAGATTTTATGGTTAAAATGTATGTTTTTGTCTACATATTTTTCCAAACATTTATAAATTAAGGAGTACATATTTTAGAGACTTGCGTAATGATGTTTTGAGTACCTTCCTTAAATGTATATAAAGATAACGCTAAAATGGGTGGTGATTTTGATTGCATCTTAAATAGAAAATGTGATAAATAAATTAGTGCAGATAGAATATACACGTCAATGATTACAGTTAAATGTTATGAATAGCCTGAATTAAAAAAGGTTTGGATAAATAAATATGCTCTCAAAGCACAATTTACTTGGCGTAGAAAATGTAGTAAAAACTATAGACGACTCGATTACTGGTTAATCTCACAAAATCTTATAGATCTAGATAAAATTACATCATGCAATATAGGACCTGCTATACAAACTGATCACAGGGCAATCACATTAAATGTTTGGACTAGATAAAATTATAATAGGCCAGGAATATTGGATAATATTGACCATCAAAAGTATATTAGAAATATTATTTATAAAACACAGGCTAACAAATTAGTCCCGATGGTTTGTGGGAATTAATAAAAGTAAACATTGAATGTAACATGACAAAAAAAAAAAAAAAAAAAAAAAAAAAAAAAAATAATTTACATAAACAAATAAAACGATTGAATAATGATTCAAGGTCAATAATGTAAGTAATTTGAATGAAAACATTGAGGCAGAAATTAAAGAAAAAACAATGAATATATATATGAAAAGGAAACAAAAGGTGCATACATACGCTAACGGGTCAAATGGATAGAAGAGAGTGAACCTAGCACTAGAAATTATCTTGGTTAAGAAAAAAAAATTGGGACTAAAAACATATAACTAGACATAATATATCTGTTTGTACAACCGAACATAGGGCTTTCCACATTGCCATATTTTAAAGCGAAGTTGAAATTACAATAAAATCATTTAAAGTATAAAGTAAAAAACACGGAAAAATACTAAATACTTAACTAAAGAGAATTATAAAGTAAAAAGAAACACAGTAAAAAGAAAAGAAACAATGAAAACCAAATTATAAAGGGCACTATCTAACACACACACACACACACACACACATACACACATACTGACTTTGTTTCCCGAGGGGAGTCTTTATGCATATTTATGCGTATCAGTTCTCCTGACTTAAAATAGCACCCTCTATAATGTCTGCCGCAATATGTGAAAAAAAAAACAAAATTCAACCGATTAATTTTTTTTCCCATGCAGTTCCAGCAGAAACTATAGAAGGCAATATTGAAGGTCATTTAGGTAAACTGATAATATGAATAATGCATGCCTGCTTGACACTTCTTCCCGCGAGTCGCGGAAGTGGTGTGGTGTTTGCTGCTTGTGTGGAATATGAAAGCTACGACGTTGGAGGAGTTAGTTTTAGAAACTAAACTAATTCTTCCATGGTTAGTGTAGGCCAAAATCTCTTGGTAGTCTATCGCGAGGAAAGTATATACAGTCGATATACTGAACTACCGTATTAACTATTACTGTAATTGCAATATCCCTTTGCCTAGGCAATGTTTACGTACAACATGGTCTTTGAAAGTATAAATTAATGGCAGCGTTGAATTTCTGGTCGATTATTTGAGTAGTGTAAAGTATAGCAATAATTAACTGCTATACCACTGATTCTAAAGGATAAACGTTTATAAATGCTTTGACACACAGTTACAATCTATGTATTGATTATATGTTTACTTCTTACAAACATTTCGTTCATATTTAATATAAATAAAAGCATAAATTATATAGCAAGCAGGTATATTATAAACACTAATTTTACGATATTCTATACACATGATACGACGTATTGTTTGGCAGTGTATACCCAATTAAATATTGAATAGCTTTATATTTAAAACGATCAAAATCAGATGAAAGTAAAAATAGCTTTAATTGATTTACAGACGGTTCTACAAAAATTCTTAAATGTTACCAACCAATGAATCATGCAAAATAATACAGAAACGCGCACTCTCTGTTAATAAAGGCAGGGATTCTTTTCTTATTAAAAAAAAAATAAAAAAAATAAAACGTTTAATTGTGAAATTGTAAGTCAGCTGTGTCCGAAGTACTAGTAGGCTAATTTGTTTCCGAGCATATGTAAATGTCCTTCAGAATCAGTACTACTAAGTAATAGGGAGCATACTGCTACAACACACACCTCATACTGTATTAACCTAACTGTAGGCATAGGCCTACTCAAATACCGTGCCAGATTCAATAATAGCCTACTCCGGTTTTTTTTCGAAGACCATGCTGTAGGGCTACATAGAATGTGTCTAATCTAGTAGTACAATTTTACACTGCCTTGACTACCAAGGCTTATTTACGATATTTTAGCCTAGTGACCCCAAAGCATTCATCCACCCCGATTCACGCATAAAACTCTATACACCACTGACTATGTTTCGCTAGGGGGAGTCTGTATGCATATTCATGCTTATCAGTTCTCCTTACAGACCTAAAATAGCACCCTCTATAATTACTGCCACAACTGTATAGGGAAAAATAATGCGCCCCGGCCTCTTCTTGGGCTTTTCAGGCAATCACTAAAATGTTTTTCTCTTGATGTATTTAACCTTCTCAAATATTTACAACATTAAATCTTTGAATCGTAGCAGGAGTGAGTTAGCAGGTAAGTATGATGAGATGTTTGGTAGGTCGATGGGTTTAAATTGAATTGGTAAATCATTGGGTTCAAAAGCGATAGAGTGTTGCTCATTTTTCTAACCTTCTTGGTGGTTCGTATTTCCAGGTACAGTCATTCTTATGTTCTCACTTTTTTCGTTTTAGTTTCTTTGCGTAAATGGCAATATTCTTAATTATTAAATTTGGAAGTTTTCTTACGTCGGTCAATTATTGTGAAAATAGCACAATTCATCCAAAGTTTCCTAATTCTTCATTTTTGAGTACAATCTGTTATTTTCTGCTGAAATCTGAACAGCCTTGAGAAACAACTCTTTTACTACACTGTGGGAATGTTAGATCTTTTGTTTAGCTAGTTGCCATTAGAGATTGTCGCTGGGTGGATAGCTTTCAATTTGTAGGCTGACATCAAGATATGTCCAAATGAAATGATGGCCCTCGGTTAAGGACTCCCATCTTTGCAAAATGACACCACACTTACAAATATTGTTTCATCACATTTTTTATTTATTTTTTCACCCTGTGGCTTGGGATTCTGTTATCTGGCTGTACCCCATACTTTACGTTTACTATGGTTGTGTTATATTAGTACATCGCCTCTGTTTACAAAAATTATAACTTGAAATTTTGATGTTAATAATATTGTCCAAATATAGATGTTATATTATTATAATATAGCAAAATTATCAATATTAATAATCTTTAACCAGACAAATTAATAATTGATTGCCTGCAAATAACCAATGTGGGACAATCCGGCTTTTGTGAGAGTACGTCGTATGTTAACGTTGGTTTATGACAATAATCATAATGCTATAATTATATCTAAAAAGCGATATATCCTTATTAGAATTACAAAAATATCCGTGGTTTCAATCGTTGATAAAATTATAATGAAATAATACACAGTGGGCAAATACTAACTATGGTCAGGTATTTCTTTACAGCATAAAAACATTTGTTGTAATTTATTGATTAATTTTTGATAAAATTAGGTATTCATTATAGAAGTTCACTTAATTTTTAAATATAATTTGTTTCAGATTTATAATGTGAAAGATTATATTAAGGAGGGAGATCTGCAGTTTCTTGAACTATTTGTTAGATATGGAATTGCAATTAAAGACGATAAGAAGCCTTTCCAGGTTAGAAAAATATCCAATAAATTTTGATTGTACAGTTGTATATATATCTCTTATACACATCTAGATGTGTATAAGAGACAGGGCTACATAGAATGTGTCTAATCTAGTAGTACAATTTTACACTGCCTTGACTACCAAGGCTTATTTACGATGTGTGTGTGTGTGTGTGTGTGTGTGTGTGTGTGTGTGTGGGTGTGTGTATGTATATGTATATGTGTATATATGTATTGACCTATTCAAGAGAACATTTTTGAGTGTCGCCCTCAATTGTCGGCGCCATTACTGGGTGGCATTTTTGCGAAATTGGGTACCGCGAAGTTTAGAGATGCAATGCGGAGTTTAGTTTTCAATGCAGTAGTTGCTGAGAACACCAGGGTTTTTTTCGACAGTAGCAGCTGCGTCTTCAACCTATATCTTATCACAATCCAAGATAAGTATTTTTCGTGTATTTAAGACAGAAAATAACGATAGGAATTAGGGGCCTCGATAGATCGTATACTGTATATGTTACGTTAGGCCTAGCTAGCCTGTAGGGTACACCGGGTCCCAGACTACTACGAGGCCTAGGCCGTCTAAAGTAGCTAGGTGTCTAGCCTAGGGTAGGCTAGCTAATCGGATAACACTACTGTACCATTAACAAGAAAGAGGGCCAACAGCCTAGCAGATAACAAATTTACACGGGCCTAGAGTCAGTAGTATGCTACTGAATATCATGACGCCTAGAGAGGGCCTACACTATTACTACTAGCCCAAGGCACTCGATTGATTGAATTTTCACTGTACACCAGCCTAAAAAAAGTGGTGCAAGAGGCTGGTGTATACCAGTGGTGGCCCTCTATTATCCCCTTTTGTATTCTCAAACTGTAATTTAAATTTTTTTTAATATTTTTCTGAACAATCCCATTTGATGGAATAAATAGTTTTTGTATGAGGAAAAATGATGATTATAATTACTGTACTATTTTATTACGTAATATTTCTAAATGTTAAATCATGGTTTGTTTTACAGCTTTGTTCTACTTTATTTCATTGACAGAGCCCAGTCATCAATGGTGACATCATCAGCATGAGATATGATAATGTAAGTTAAATATCAAAAGCTTATTTTGCCTGTTTGACTATCTGCTGTGAATATGTTAATTCTAACAAAACATTTAAACTCAATCTCACAGATTTTAAAAAATATTTTTCTGTTTAAAAGTTGCTCTTTGTTTCCAAGTTACTGTAGATAGTTTTTTTAAAAAAATAATATATGTATCCAACTGTTGTACAGTATGCATGACCTACTGAAAGCAGACACAATACACTACCAGATTATTGTGGTTCAGTTACTCTAATAGGATCTTCTTCAAAAATTACTGTAGAGTGCTAATAATTTACAAGGACATTAGTACTGTATAATGTGGCTATCAAGAAATAATTGTCTATTTATTATTTACAGAAACCATTATACCCTGGCAGACCTGGTCCCTAAAAGGAGAGTTGTAAATGCAGTTGGTTAAATGAAAGAACACCCATAAACTTCTACTGATATCAACCATGTTTATATTTGGAACAGAATATTGAACTGTAAAATGAAAAAGATGCTTGTGTTAAGTGTTATGATCCTACTATCACTAATCATACTTAGGATTGTGTTTATAGGCTTTGCTGGAAATCTACACAGACTGATGCCAGTCCTGAAATTACAGCCCATGATATGAATGAAAATATTTAAACATTTAACATCAGCTAATGAAAAAGAATTACTGTACATTATTTAGGTAATTTAAACAAGTGTCTTGTCCAAGAACCCAGGCAATGTACACAGCATGTGTCCTTGTACAAAACACTAGATCTTGACTTGTATTTCTCTCTCTATCCAGGTGTATAAAGCAATATAAATGATGTTCCTATAGTAAAACAATGTTAATAAAGTGTCTTTTCATTGCTGTCGGTATGCAATTGGTTGACTGTAATTTGTAATAATTGTTGTACTGGTGATATTCTGTGAAACATCATTTACAGTAAATGGTAAATACTGATAGTAGCTTAATATTGGTTAAACCTTTGGACTCAAATGTTTTCCTGCTAAGTGATGTTACAGCAGATCACACTCAGCTACTAATTCACTTAATTTAGTACAGTATTAATTTTAAATGCATGTTACTATCATACAAAAATGATAACCAAATTGGAACACTGTCTAACATTACACAACAATGTCATCATTACTATTGATGAATAACATCATCTGACCTTATATAAATCAATGCAAACAATTAAAGGGGAACCAAGACTTGCAAATGGATCAGTTTGCCTTTTTATTCACGTGATATGCATCAATATTTTAACAATGCTGAAATAATAACTATAATGTTTATAATACATTTACACTAATTCTGTTAAAATATACATTGTAGGAAAGGCCTACTTAAACTTCATAAAAAACAATCAATTTGTCCACCTTTATTGAATACCGAAGAGCTGTGATGAGTATCAGTGTGCGTACTGATGTACACATGCAGTTCAATTTGTCCACCTTTATTGAATAGCGAAGAGCTGTGATGAGTATCAGTGTGCGTACTGATGTACACATGCAGTTCATATATTTAAGGATAGTCTTGCAAAATGGCTACAGCATTTACCTTAGGAGTAGATTTCAGAGGCAATACAATCAAATTTTATCCAGTAATTGTAGTGTGTTTAACAGTTATTTCAATATTGCGATAGTTGCTAATAGCGTGAGCAGTGTACACTGCCTTTTAGATTGTACTTCCATCAAACTTATACTCAATCACGCAAATACCTCCAGAACTCAGGTAATTTTGGCCTTCCACTGCATGGCCGGCGGAACGTTTTTCAAAGTGGGGGGGGGGCCTCACTTATAAGC
>NW_022730388.1:7239-12825 GCF_011630105.1 Anneissia japonica | reverse complement strand
CCAGAGAAAGAAGGGAGCGTGGTGATCTCATCGAGGTTTTTAAAATTTATTTATCACACTTCCTTCTTCAAGTTAGCATCCGAATCCGGTCCAAACATAACTATAAGGGTTATCTTACCAATTAAGCAAGCCGAGATGGGAGTCAAATAAAAGAAGCAATTTATTGATTCTAGAGCTAGTAATAAACTGTCTCTTATACACATCTAGATGTGTATAAGAGACAGTATATATATACATAAATTTGCCTCTAATAGCAATGAATCGGCGTAGTGCGTCTATGAAGGATGGCGCGCTGAGATCTTCTACGACCCCAAAATGAATAGCCCTTGAAGATAGGCAAGTGAATAACACTCCCCAGCGTTTGCTTTGCGCAACACCACCTTAGTTCTCCTAGTGGAAACTTGTTGCCAGGGACCGAAGCAGTCTGCACCAACTTGGCTAAATGGAGGCCCTGGTGATAGGCGCTCCTCTGGAAGGTTTGGCATACGCTGAAAACTCAGCTTGCCTCTTAGTTTACGACAAACGACACATTCATGTATGACAGAGGACACTAGCCTTTTACAGCCTGTTATCCAGTAACCGGCGTCTCTTATGGCACCTTCGGTAAAGTGTTTACCTAGATGACATACTTTGGTGTGCTAATGAAGAACACTTAGCTTTGCAACATGAATTTTCCCTGGTATCAATACCGGGTGTTTTTTTTAATAAGAGGAGGTCAGACTAATCTTCCTCCCACGCTCATCATACCGTCATTGTTCAACATTGGTGACAATGCGATCACCGAGCTCTTACTCTGGATAGGCTTCCTCTCTTTTAAACATCTCATCTCTTTATCATACACCTGTTGTTGCAGTTCTTTGATAACAAAGATTTCAGCTTGCTTATATCTTTCTATGGATTTATGCTGTGTGTATCAATGCCCCAAGAGCATAATGGCATTTGCCCTTCTGTTCTAAAAGATCATGCTTGATGTTTCAAATATGCAAAAGCTCATGTCAAGCTTGACCATGATAAAAAGCGTTTGAGTTTCTCTTAACTCAGCATTCGCGTTTGCATACTACTGTCTTAATTACAGTCACATTTTCTTCCTGATTTCCTTATCATTGCCAGGGTCAATGAGAGGAAACTTTACTTGTTCTACTTCATTAATAAAATGCAAATGCTGGGGACCAGTAAGCCAAGTGAAAGTCTGCATTCTCAAAGGATCAATATATCTAGTGCCGTGATCTGCAGGATTATGACCTGTCAATATGTGGTGCCATTGGTGCGTTTCGCATAACGATAATATCGGCTCAACTCTGTTGGCTACCTAAGTATGAAATCTCCTTGTGTTGTTGTTAAGGTAACCCAGAACTATCCTACTGTCGAAATAGAAAGTGATACTGTTTGGGGGAAAGTTTAGCTCTCTGGGGTCACTACTTTGGCTAATTATGTGGCAAGCACAGCAGAACAGGTCTAGACAGGGAATGGTATGACCTTGTCTAGGAGCTATGCGTGACTTCCCTATTATAAATCCAACTTCGGTTGCCTTAATACTGTTTGTCTTTAAGAACGCCACCACTGCAACAGCCTGCTTCAAGGCGTCACAATACACATGTACATGTCTCTTCTTTTAATTTTGAGAAGTTCATAGTATACGCAATAACTCCAACTTCCGTAGACTTGCTTTTCGTGACTCTCATTCATATTTAACGTGTGCAGGCAGTGAATAATCCCAATCTGTTACTGAACAGGAATCTTCCATGCAACAAAACCAGAGAAACAAATCCTAAGGGGTCGTATATACTATTAATGGTTGCTAGAATACCACGCTTTGTGAATGTTTTTTCTTCATAGTCAATATGGAAGGTGAAGACATCTTCAAATAATCTCCACTGTAAGCCTAGAATCCTTTGGATTTGGATTGAAATCTCTGATGTCATTTGCAATTTCTTCTCGATCAATGCGTTCAGATCCTCTTGGCTGTTAGAAGCAATTTTATGTAGGCGTATTTTGCCACCATCCATTTAAGCAGCTTCGTTCTTTTCACCAATGATATTGCAGTTCCATGGTCCTCGCAAAACGTTAACCCATCATTTACATAGAAATTGCTATTGACAAATTCTACCATATCAGGATCAGCATTTTTGATGATGTCTCGTAGGCCATAGTTAGCAACTGCTGGAGAAGGTTTGTTTCCAAACACGTGCTTATACATCTTATACTCCTTTACCGGTTTGTTAATGTCATTTTCTTCATGCCAGAACAATCTTAAAAAGTTCCAGTTTTCCTCTGCCACTCCAAAACAATAAAACATACTCTCTATGTCCCCACAAACAGCGACACCTTCCCTTCTGAAACGCATTAGTACCCCTACAAGTCTATTTGTCAAATCAGGGCCTTTGAGTAGTACCTTGTTCAATGACACTTTCTGAAATGTGGCAGAGGAATCAAATACGCCTCGCATTTTATCTCTTTTCTTGGGATGATAAACACCGAATAGAGGTAGGTAACCGGCATTCTTCACCATCGTTTAGTGGTGGGGCCCTTTCCGCATGTCCGTTGTCCAAAACTCCTTTCATAAAGGTAATCAAGTGTTGCCTTTTGACACAATCTTTAACAGGACTTTTATGTAGTATCCATGCCCTTTTCCATGCCAGTTTGCGGTTATTTGGTAGCCTTGGTCTAGGTGATCTGAAAGGTAAGGGAGTTGCTGTTCACGTATTATCTGAACTTAGCTTCCCTTCAGCCTCCAATATATTGACAGACAGCTTCTCTTCCCTTGATAGTCTCATGGAGTCCTCACCCTTGTCAAATAGCTCTTCCACTTTTATCTGGTTGGGACATGGGTCCAATGTTGAAGGCTTTTCAATGTTTTGTATAATGATACTGGTTCTGTATGTTGCTATGGAATTGGGCATGTGAGGCCCTCCAAGGCAGGTTTCGCTGATGATTTTCCAACCCAATCTCAGCCTTTGAGCGTACGGTGCGACCGCCGGTCATATCCGCTGGTCTAGAACATGATGTGCTTCGATGCGGTCCCTTCCTATTAGCAGTGTGATGGAGCAGTGTTCATCCAGCTCTGGGATAAGGTACGCTATACACTTTAAATGAGGGTGTTGCATGGCCACTGCTGGCGTCAGAATCTCTTCCCTTTCATTTGGAAGCTGATTACACTCTGTCATTGGTGGTAGGTCTAGTTGGTCTGTGCCATCCAGATTATTGACGACGAATCCACTAACATATCTGCCGTTTGCCTGCATCCTGCATCCATGGGCATATCGGAGGCGGGATGCCGCCACAGCTGCTTCAGCTCTGACCTCAGCGACTGTGAGAGAGATTGCCGATGAGTGCTTCGATGATCTAGACTTGATTGACATCTTAGTATATTTACTGTACTGGTCCGACAATAAAAGACAATATTGAAATCCAGTCGTATAACCGTGTTCACTTTTCATTCGTTTGAATATTTATTGGTAACTGCAAATCAACAAGCAATAGATGCTAATAAGACATAACCCAAAAATGACTACAAGATGTATAAAATACAGTACTAAAAATATCAAGGATATGTGCATGTACAATCTTTCTTACATAAACTGTGCTGTCCTCTCAAGACGTATCCAAGATCACTGGCTATCCAGTTGCAAATAATTCAAAAATCAAATTCAAAGATAGTACATAAATAATAAAACCATACTTTTCATTAAATAATTATATTTTTCTATGTATTTTCAAATTGAATTATTATGTATTTCAAATTTGTTAAAATTTATACAAATTTAATAAAAAAGTCCAAAAATATATATATAATTTTTTTATTTGTAAATTGTTTGCTTATACTTAAATTATGGACCATTTGTTATATCATATATTTTAAAATTAAAATGTTAATCATGTAAAATATGTTTGTAAATAAAAAATAATATAAATAAATAAATAATTATGATGTAATAAGCAGTTTCGACGGATTTGGACTGAAAATAACGACCGTAGCAAGCAAACAGTTTGTGAATTATTTGGACGTCATCCTAAACCTCCAAACTGGGAAATACCCACCGTTTAGAAATTTCAGGTTATCAGGCACGTTACGTAAATGAAAACTCTCACCACGCACCAACAATATTGAAACAGATCCCAGTGGCGGTCAATCGACACATCTCTCAACTATCAAATTACCAAGAAGCATTCTAAATACAAAGCAGCTATATAGCGATGCGCTCAAGGGAAACGGCTATAACGACTAAATTACATACACACGAACCAGTAGCAACGAAACGAAGAAACAGACATGGAAATATCATATGGTTTAACCCGACTAATAGCATGAGCATTAATATAAATATTGCCAAAATGTTATACTTATTTAATAAGCATTTTTCTCAAAATGAAGTATTGCATCTTTATAACAAAAATAATGTTAAAGTTAGCTTTGTATGTCAAATATGAAAATATCATTAGCAGACATAGTAAAAATGTATGAAATCTCCGAAACAAAATTGTAATTGCAAACAAAAATGTAATTGCCGCAAAAAACTAGGATGCTCATTAAAATGGGCATGTCTTCCGCCATCAGTAGTATACTCGGCCGGAATCTTAGCTAGTAATTCGGCAAAAACTTGCATCGGTATGACCGTGGACAATTCAAAACAAGATTTAACAACCATAAAAATAATGAAGCTTACGAAAAAGAAAATAGATTCTTTTAGTATGTTTGATAAGAAACAATACAAAACTTGAAATTAAATGGTCCATATTACAACACTCTTTAATAAAAAAAAAAAAAACGCAGCCTATGGTCAATGTAGCCTTTGTTTGGAAAAAAGTTGTTCATTTTCAATGCAAAAAAAAAATAACATATTGAACAAAAGATAGGAGTTGATTAGCAAAATGTTGTCATAAAAATAAAAACAATATTTTGCCACGTAAAACTTCTATAGCCATCAACCTAATTTCATTCATTTCATTTCATTAATTTATTCGACTAATATACATTTACAAAAGGTATAGTACAACATCAATTTTGGTCAGGGGCAGCTTAAGCAAAATTGTACCATAAAATATTGCGAGTCAGCTGCCCCATAAATGAATGTAAACATTAAAAAAACCCATTTAAATGCAATACAATAATAGCATAAATATGCCTATCATAATTTAAAAAATCAAACTTGCTCTTCGTATGTAATAACTGGTATATAAATTTATGTAAAGAGAAAATTACCGAAATTGTTTTAAAGATCAGTTATTAAGGAAGAAAAAAAAAAAAAAATAAAAAAAAATAAATAAAAACAAAAATTAAAAAAAAAGTAAAATAAAACAAAAAGCAAGTAGTTCATATAAACTTAACGGTATACTAATTAAATATATTTCAACAAGCAACAATAAGTATTAAGTTACAGTTAAACAATGTAGATACATAATTAATAAATATATAAGGTCAGTAAAATGTAGAATTTAGGAATCTTGGCCATAGAAAAAGTTATGAATGTCCATGAGGAGTTGGGAAGATATTTCAGTACTATAGAGTTCCTCACATAAACAGTGAGTTTGGTCCACATATCAGTAGGCTGGGTTTTTGCGAAAATGTGAATCTGATAACCATTAATA
>NW_022730388.1:0-6957 GCF_011630105.1 Anneissia japonica | reverse complement strand
CTACTTATCATAACGTAATTTAACAGCATAGTTGCCGGTAGGCCTATTAACTATCAATGTATAATCATAAGCATGGCCTATGATTTAGCTCAAGTTAAAACAACAAGCACCTAATATCCGCAGAATAAATTGATGTCAGTTAACTCTTGAAACATTAAAAACATACTTTGAACGCGCCTGCGTTTCTCTTCAGTTTTAGATGACTACTGAATGAAGAATTAACATCGATTTATTCTGTGTTACAAATGCATTTTCGAAAATCTATGTGGAACATACATCTCACCATCTCACCATATTTTACATCGTATCAACTATCATATAGTTAATAAATATATATATATATATATATATATAATATATATATGTATGTATATATGTATGTAGGTGTGTATGTGTGTATGTATGTGTGTATGTATGTATGTATGTATGTGTATGTGTTAGGGTGTGTGTGTGGGTGTGTGTGATTTGTTTTAATATATTCTGGCACAGAGCATGGGTAATGATAGTTTCGTTTGACCATGTATCTACAGGGTCAGTGCATTTCTCCGAAGGGCCTTTGGTCCGAAGGTCCGTTGGTCGGAAGGGTCTTTGTTCCGAAGGTCCGTTGGTCCGAAATAATTAATGGAAATATAGAAAAAATATAGTTGAAGAAAACGCATGTTCGGGATCACCGTGTAGGTCTATATTGGCTAACAATATAAAATTATTTCTGTCATGCACATGAGCTAAGCATCAGCTTAGTTTACGTATATTTTTAACAAATTAAAAAGATTCCAAGCGAATGGAGCGTAAATAAAACTGTTTAAACTAATGTTTAAGCAGGAGACAGAAAAGATTTTAATGACAATAGGGGAATTCAAGTAATTTTCATCCAGTGTTTAACTACTTTCTCACTTTTACAAAGTAGGCACATTGACAATGGCGGCGAAAGCATCTGAATAGATAATCTACTAATATGTAGAAAAAAAACATATACTTTTAAAAAAAAAATTATTCTTAGGGGTGGGGGAGGGACTGGGGGAAACATATTTTCTAGGGGGAATTTTTGCCACCCCTGTGCCCCCTTGTAGTGCCGCCACTGCACATTAAAAGCAAATAAAAGAAGCATAAGACATGATTCGTATGATAGTATATTAAAAGTTTTAATTCATAATACTACTTTTAATAGTTCAACTGAAACTCTCATTGGGAACATCTCCCTATCCACGACCGAGAGACGAATTTTACAGATGCGAGTTTTGCGAGCCAGATTTTCGTAAATCTCGCAAAAATATAAAGGAAATATATATATATATTTTTTAAATGGTGAAGCAGCGAAAATGGATGCGGGAGGTGACAAGAAACTATAATTTTTTTTTTACTTGGCCTTATATGTTGTTAGGGAAACTATTTCGCAATATTGTTTTAGACAAGTGATCTTTCTTACTTTACTTCATAAATTGTAAGGAATTGTTTTACTGCCATATAACCTGCATTCCTGGAAAAATGGTCATGTCACTAATTCGGACCAACGGGCCTTCGGACCAAAGACCCTTCGGACCAATTGGCCTTCGGACCAAAGATCCTTCGGACCAAAGATACGCACCCGTATCTACTAGGAACATGACTGGCTTCTCACGTCCAGGAAAATACCCATTAACATTAAAATCCGTTCTGTCTTTTTCGGCTTGAGTTTTGGGTATGGGTCATGCGTTGCCTCTAGTACCATCCAGTTGGTGGCCTGTAACATTATTTCTTTTAAAATAACTGTTTATGTAACCTAACAAAACGCAACTATAACATCTCTTCCATGGCTTTTCTCGTGCCGATTGCCGAGATCGTGCTTATGCTTTTGTACTTCTTTTAGCTTGTATATAACATGTTTTGAAAAATACAAAACCATGTTTGTCTGTAAAACAACGTTTTGTAAATGACAAAACAATGTTTGTCAATAGAAAACATGTTTTGTAAAGACAAAACCATGTTTTGTGAAGACAAAATCATCTTTTGTGAAGACAAAACCATGTTTGTCCGTACAAAACATGTTTTGTAATTGACAAAACCATGCTGGTCTTTACAAAACATGTTTTGTGAACATAACTATGTTTTGTGAGGACAAAACCATGTTTGTCGGTACAAAACATGTTTTGAAAATGACAAAACCATGTTTGTTTATACAAAACATGTTTTGTAAAGACAAAATATTGTTTGTCTGTTTAAAACATAGTTTGTCTTGACAAACCATGTTTTGTCTTTTACAAAACATCTCCCGTATATTCATAAAGGTTTTGTATATTCGTGAGGGTTATGTATAATAATGAAGGGAGGAGTCAATTAAACATGTGACTGATGTACTGAAGAAAGGTGAATCTTCCACGTCCCCACCATGTCACCCATCACAGGAGATATTTGGCTTGGCATGGTATGGTGCAGCGACCAAAACATAGGCAAGAAATCTAAATATATTGACCAATATGAGCTTGGCAACAACACTACATACAATACAGGCCAGGCTAGAAAAGTTGACCCACCTTCTCCCTCAAATTATTCCCCATTATGTGTTGTTCTATAATAGGCTATGTTATATTGTGACATTGATTACACAAGTATGGCCTATTGCTTTGAATGTAATATTATTTATGTGCTAAAGGGTATATAAAGGATGCACGTACGTGGTTGGGTTCACGGAACCCATTTTGTTGACATACGGTTCTCCATTATAGGGCCCTACCTACCTAGCCTGAATCTCACCTAGCCTATCTTAGGGGCGGTTATCATATTCCTAGGCTTGGTATAGGTGGCCAAGCCCATGTTGGTCAATATTTGAAATTCTGACCTATATTTTGGACGCTAAACCATACCATGCCAAGGGCTGAGCAGTAAATTAGAAAAGCCTTCCTTCATGTTTTCCATATTATATTAAAAGTTCTCCATAATTTCTTTTTTTTAATTTTAAATGGCCCGTCAAAGTTGTGCCCTCCTGTCAAAAACAGCACTTTTGGATTTTGGGAATATGAGTAGAATATCTCTTTAAGTAATCAACCTGATGTCATCATCTTCCCTGTTTATGTAGTAAAGTGGCTTGGTAACACAAAGGGAAGACTTACGCTATCCAGTCGCACTCATAGTTTGTGTAGCTGGTTGGCTTCTGAATACTGTACATATGCAACATTTTAACTTGTGAAAATAATCCTATCTTTCAAAAGTAAAGCCCGGGAAATGTTGGTTTTTTATCAAATTATTAAATAAGTTGCTTTTTGGGCTATTTTTGAGGAATAATAATTCATAAAGTACCACACCAAAAGACATTTACTTTATGAAATGGGAAGCCAATTCATTCCTGATGATGACATAATTAATGTCGAAATATTGAATCCCAACACGATGGCGTGTATTTCAATACTTGGAGTATGTATTATACTTTCTTATCTGAGATTAATCAGTTGACCTTTCGGAAGCCAATTGTGTTGGTAAAACACAGCGAAAAAGTTAACACGCATAAAAGTTTGGCTTGTGAACACATATGCACGATTTTAATTTGCTAAACGAAACATATCATTCATGAATGAAGGTTAAGTGAATTAAAATAAAAACTATGGATTTCAGCAAAATTCCCAAATTATATTTAACTATAGACGTTTGATAACTTTATGAAGCGGCTATTGTAAAGTGACTTAATAATATGCAGATACAATTTCCTCACAAAGTAATAAGAAAACATAAATTATATGAGTTGTAACTAAAATTTGGTAATTTCTTCAATTTTTTTTTAATGAAAATAGTGAGCTAGCTGACCTTAAAAAAGAATGAGCTGATTTTTGAAAATATCCCTAGATATAACTTAACAGTAATTAAGTTAAAACAGTACTAGATTTCATATTTTTCCAGATCTGGAAATATAAAACATTTAATTTTTTTTAAATCAAATTGAAATATTAACTTTAGAAACAATTGAATATTTTATTAGCTCATCACACAAGGGTATGGTTTAATAAATGATAAAAATGCAAAATACAGTCCAAATTCCAGAAAAAGTTTTCTGAACATGGTTCATTATACCTCCTTAATATAATAAAATATATGTCATATTTACCCTGTTAAACTATAAGGAAACACACATTCAAATTTCAAATTTTCAATTCAAATTTATTTCGGGTTAAAATTACAATACAAATTACAATAAATAAGAATATAAAAACAGAAAAAAAAAGAGTGCTGCCAACCCAGGAAAACCAAAAGTACACAAAAATGCCACTATCATGGGGCTCTCCAAGGCAGCACTCAACACACATAAAACAACAAAATAAGATAATTATAATAGATAACAATTAGAAAAATATAAGATTAAAAGAGTGTAATATAAAATAATATTGCAGAGATCTCATAATTATCAAGTGATCACATTGTTTACCAAATTGTGAAAACCAAATTTCGCCACGCAGTAGCAACACGACAGATCAATAGACAAAAAAAAAAATGAGATAATAACAATGATATAATAATAATAATAATAATAATAATAATAATAATAATGATAATAATGATAATAATAATAATAATAATAATAATAATAATAATTATTATTATTATTATTATTAAACATTACTGTATATTAATCATCATCACAAAAAAGCAATCCACCAAACTTTTTAACAACAGAAAGTAATAAAAAAAAATTCTCCCATTTAGTGAAAGTTGTTGTCTTGAATAGTATTTTAAAATGTGCAATCCAAAATTATCTTTAATATGCTTTTCGTTGATGTCTTGGGTAGCAGAAAATTATAGTATTTGATGTAGATTGGTCAACATAAATTGATGCTTTCTCAGTTGAATGCTTGTGTTTGTGTGGATGGTTGGAAGGAGGATAAGTGCATACTACCGACATATTTCACAATAGGGATTTTTTGATGAACGACCTTAAACTTAACGTTAACGGATGACGTCATCATTTATTCATATTGCGTTGCGGAGAATTTTACGTGCTCGACGGACGTTAGATATATCGTTCAATTACGTCCTCGGCCTAATTATACCAATTATGGATAAAAATATAGGGTCATATCTTGAAAACTGCTGGTGTCAAGTAGTTGCTTTCTTTTTTCACACTTAGAAGTTGCAGTTTCTATTTGCTTCAGTACTGTAATATGTATGCACCGGTATAATTCAGGTTTTGATTCACCGTACAGTATATGTGATGACATTCTAGAAATCACACACTGATCACTTGCATGCAGTTTACCTACATATTCAATTCAATTCAAAGTAAAATTTATTTAATCCCTTTTCAATTCGTACAAAAATATGATTACAAGATTGTAACAAATTTATCAATGCAAATTAGAAGCAGAAATAGTTCCTTTCCTTTTGTTTGTTCAGAGCATGCAGAAATGGAATATTTGATCATTTTGGAATATATTTATTATCCTCAAAATAATTATCAAATAATTATTTTTTTCGAAAATATTATTTGATGTTCTCTGTAATAAAACGTTTGTTCCAAAGTCACTAATGTCCTCGTTTATTACCAGCTTCCCGCTCTATATTTTCATGTAACTCTATGATTACTGGTCAAGAAACTTGACATTGGTGTCTCAAATTATTTAGAAAGTATGTCTGTATTTTATATAATATATTTCTAATCTAGAGAAGTTATGACAAAAAATGACCAGAACTCTAACATATTATGACCCATGTTGCCCATAAGTACCGATCATCGGGATCATCTTCTATAGTTAAGTTTAAACATCTATTGAATCTTAATATCTGCGATAGATGTTCACTTTATATTTATGTAACATCTGTTGGTCCTATATGGAACAAATATCACAAAGTATAAATATGTGGTTCAAAATGAAACAATTATTTATAAGTATATATGATAAGTATTGTGTTAATTAAATTATCTTTTTAAACTAAGTCTCGGAGTGCTATCTTATTATTAATTTCTTAATGTTGTTATAAGAAGAAGGCAAAATATATAATTTAGGGTATCCCAATTTTAGGTTCATCATCAATGAATATATCATCACATAAAAATGTTATATGACCAGGATAATGACCAATAATATAAGGTCAAAGCTCAATTGTAGCAAGTCTTTTTGCGGCAAATGTTCGATAAGGCAAACTTAAATATTCATATTTCACACATACAATTTGAAAAAAAAAATGTTAGGATATATTTTATAGACCCTATATTTTCATTCTTAATTTGCATATTTTAGAGCAAATTTGCATATGAATAGTGCATGTGATTATAATGTGATTATAGATTTTTATCCTTGCTATTATATTAAAAATTTAAAAAAAAAATTAAAAAAAATAATTAAAAAAAATAATTTGAATGACATAACATATGTCGCAGAAACGTAATCGGTGAATATAAGGTCAATTGTATATTTTCCGATCATTTTGGTAACAGGTGTTCTACTAGAGCTAATATAAACAAATATTCGGTACAATTTGAAAAAAGCAACTCTCTGTGACGAGCCATTGTCAAGATATAGGAACCTTATATTTCCATATGAACAGTACATGTTAACATGGTTTGATAGATTTCCATCATTTCTATTAATATATTGAAAAGAAGCATGTATTTAAATAGTTTAAGATCTAAATCAAGATTCTACGGAAAGTAGTCAGAGATATTTAAATTCGGTGATTATAAGGTCAAAGGTCATTTTTAGCATTTCCGGTAATTTTTGTGGAAAATGTTCTATTACAGCAAATAGAAACATGCACATTCCGCACAATCTGAAAAAGAAAACAACTCTCTGTGACTAGCCATTGCCAAGATATGGGAACCCCTTTACTTTCTTTTCTAATTTGCATATTTTAGAGCTAATAATATTATTATTAATATTAATTAATTAATTAATAATAATATATAAAAATTTATATATATATAAATGAATTAAATCATTAATAATTAAAATTAATTTAAATAATTAATATATATATATACATATACATATACGTATA
>NW_022730387.1:0-771 GCF_011630105.1 Anneissia japonica | reverse complement strand
TAAATATATATGTATATATATATATAAATAGATATATCAATAAATACAGTACATATATATATATATAAATATATCTGTATGTATGTATCTGTATATCTGTATTTTAACAACATCTCTATCAGCGCTGCATACTTCCGGATCGACGATTCGAAAAAGTGTATGTACTGCGCATGACTTGACTACACAAGCAAAGCTTCCCGGTGAAAAAAAAAAGGATTTAAAATGTATGACTCGCATGGCTCGCTGGCTCGCGCATTGGCTCGCATGACTCGCACATTGTCACGACCCGTGTCGATACGGTGTGATTGTTACCCATAACACTTCACACACTATAATACTACGTTAAAACACCGTTCTGTTTTCAACGTTGAGCTCATAATGGCCTGCCTACTACCGGGCGAATTTGAAAATATATTATATGGTGCTTGGTCGCTGTAGGCTATAAAATCCAACCACAAAATACATTTTTTTTAATTGTTGTTATTCTACGTTCTCCGACGTAAAATTATAGTGAAATCTGTTTATTTGGCGCGTTTACGATCACGTGACATCTTTCAATTGCTTTGCCGCATTGCGGCACGCATGCGTATTGTGTCGTTTGTTTGTGGCGCGGACTATGTCAAAATATAGGATCGAGAGCACATGTAAAGTTTAGTATTCCCTCGAGAGTTCGCAGTTGGGGAAGAAAAGTGCGTAAGAAGGTACGTATGTCTCTATTAATCCTCTTAATAAGCGAAAGTACTGAATTTTGTTGTTTATCCTCCTCGCCTC
>NW_022730386.1:0-776 GCF_011630105.1 Anneissia japonica | reverse complement strand
GTATTTATAACGTCCTGGGCTCCCCCAACATGGTGTCAGTGGCTTCAATAAACCCACTAATTCTTCTGAATAGACTCAGCTGGAAATCAATTTAAGGATTGTTACAACAATTCTTAAATTGATTTAGAAAAACGTCTGTAAACCATCAAAAACTAATTCTTTTCAATCTCTTTCAATCTCTATTCTTACCAGTTGGGTTTGTATCAAAGAACCTCATTGGTGCATGGATAATGGCAAGGAACATCTGATTATGCAAATTTTCAGAAGCATTAACTGCAAGGTTGAAAGTCATAAATGATCTGAGGAAAGATGTTACAAATAGCCCAGCAGTTAGGCCACAGAAGATGTAGATATACAAATCTGAATCAAACTCGTATTCAGATGGATCAGCAGTCTGCAGATATAAAAAGAAAAGTACATAATTTAACAGGCACATACTAAAAACATTAATATTTGAAATACTTAGGGGTCCATTATCTAATATTTTCATCATTTTTTAAAGAGTACAGAGTAAAATGATGATTCTTTTTGCCATTTTGTCAAGATCATCACTTTATCTTTTTCAAAAAGATAAAGGTATATCTACACTGTGAACCTCCTCCCCCTAAATTAACCACAATAAAAAAGAAGGTTTTTTAAATACTAATTAACAATAACTCTTATTATACACATGTATACCATAGCTTCGTATCTGAAAAAATTAAAGGTGCTATATAAATAACAAACAAATAAATAAAATATATCAATAGTATCAACAATTCAACAATTAACGAAAA
>NW_022730385.1:0-764 GCF_011630105.1 Anneissia japonica | reverse complement strand
TCCTTCAATGGCCAGAAATTTGACTGGACCAGCTTTATGCAGATCCATGTCAACAAGCGTAAGCCCGATGAGATCAATTTTAAGTACTCGCACTTAGATCCGAGGTTTGACACAATACAAATTAGCAGCACCCGTCGGCATGCAGATACACAAGATATAATTCCTGATCCAGAATAATTATATAAGTCTAGTTCTTCAAAACTCTCGGACACGAAATATCAAGACCTCATAAGCTTATGCTCTGGACATGCTCCAGTAATTTCCATTCCAGAATACTAATCATTTTATAGACTTAACTCCCACATTAAATTACAAATTCACCAACATATTGCCTTTCACTTACAAAATCAATTGAACACTCTCAGGTATTCAAAACCAGCTTAAAAGTACAAAATATCACCAAATATCAATAGCTTTTGCTCAAATTAATATTAATTGATTAAATGAATGATTGATCGAGTGATTTATAGATTGATTGGTTAGTTGGTTAATTGGTAATAATTTGTTGGTTAAGTAGCTAAGATATATTATTTATTTAAGATTTATCCGGGACCACAAACACAGGCTCTGCCTCCTTGGTTTCTCATCATAAATTATGTTTATAACTATGTTTATAAGTGAAAAAAATATGAACTCATTATTTTTCTTATACTCCTAGAAACATTGATTCTTCTTTATGTTACTAGATCGATCATATCAATCATGTCGGTAATATTATTGTTTCATTTCATTTCACACTGTTGTACAGGTATGTTTAAGTATAA
>NW_022730384.1:0-649 GCF_011630105.1 Anneissia japonica | reverse complement strand
CCTATGGAGCTATAACTGATTAAAAACATGCCTGGTTTTATGCATATATAAATGTTGACGCACGCGTACGCGCACGTAAAGAAGCGCGAACTAAAAATTAAGGTACATAACATTCAACCTTGACCTGAAGATTATGCTCACTTAATATGATTCAGAAATGACGAATGGTTAAGATGATATGGGCTCATCAACGTTTTTCGGAAAGAAAAATGTGGGGGTCAGAAAAAACAATTTTTTTGACCATGATGACGTCATCAAAATCTAAAAAGAGGTCAAATATATGAAAGAGAATTGTCTCAGCTATAACATACTGAAAGTTGGAAGACGATTGATCAAGGATAAGCGAGATAGGCTCAAATGCGTATTTTCAAAAATGACGTCATAGCTATAATTCACTTTCTTTGAATTCAGACGCCAATATGATGACGTCACAATGTCCGATCAGCCATTATGATCTCTAAAATCATATTTACAACTCATGTGCTTTCAGAATTTTTAATAAAAATTGGGGGTCACCTTTTAACCTAAGGAGCTATAACTGATTAAATATCGGTCTGATTTTAGCATAATTTCACTGTATAGCGTCACAAATACGCACAAAGATACCTATGTTTGATGCGCACGTACGGTATTGCTATTGGCCAAAAGA
>NW_022730383.1:0-735 GCF_011630105.1 Anneissia japonica | reverse complement strand
TTTGCAGAAAGGTCCATTTTAAGCTGGCGAAATGGTATAGCAATCATGTTCTATGATTATAGACCAATGATTATTAGCTGGTTTTGCGATTAACCCATCAATAGGCAGCTTTCAGCAATCCACCCTCTAGGTTTTTGTACCTAACATGGCATAACATCTTGCTAAGCAATCCTGTGTTTCTGATAAACTTCTGTTATACTTATACAGTATCCTGGATTGCATATTACAACATTGCATCAGTACTTCCAAGCTTTCTGAAAAATAAATTAAATAAAACATGATGATTGGATCTCTATACACTACATACGTAGTGAATGAGTTGCGACATCTAAAAAGGGAGTGTTTTCTTCCAAGATGGAAAGTTGCGTGGGTAATTGACGACCCGCTGGTAACTACTTGTTTTTTAGTTGTTTCAATTTGCAAAATAGTGTCCATGTGAAAAGAGTATTAGGCACCAATACTGTGATCAATACAGGTAATTTTATATTCTTGACTACATTTTGTTTAGTAATAAAAGTAATGCCTTTGAGATTATAAATAACATCAAAATATGTTTAAAAATCTGTAAGATTAGACCATATGCAAGATATAACAATGCTGTAATTCAAATCAATAACAACATAACATGTTTGATTTACAATAAAATGACCTCTTCTTGACCCTCACCTTGAATTTTACTTTCTTCCAACAGTTTAGTTGCCATGGAAAACAAAGATACAGACTCGAGTTGATTCT
>NW_022730382.1:0-579 GCF_011630105.1 Anneissia japonica | reverse complement strand
GCACCTTGCGTTCGTAATCTCGGAGGACAGACAGCTCCTCATCAAGCACGTCGTCGGACGTTCGAGCAGAAAGTTCGTTGCAAGATCTTCTGCTCGCGTACTCGTACATGGAATCGCGATCGCGGCACCCGTCAGCGTCCTCGGAGGTGTCGACGCATATCGGCCATCGGGATATCGGCAGGTCGCACGCCGAGCATCTGATCGTCAAGACCGTCTTCACCCACTCTCCGTGATACACGAGAACGTCGGCGGACTTTACGATGTTCGTCAGACATCGCAGAACCTCCCTCTCTTCGGGCTCCTTCGACATCCTTCCGTCGGAGAGAACGACGGCCGTCACGTGTCCGGTCACGTCGAGTCGAACGGAGAGGTAGAGCACGGACGGCTGCACGGGATCGGTTTCTTCGAGTTCGAGATGGATTCGTTCGTCGTACTCGAAATTCTGGACGTATCCCTTCTCGTTCCTGGTGCATCGGTGCCAAGCGCACCCGTGCACGCCTACGGCGCACTGGGTGTCCAGGTCGTCGACGGCAGACGGCAGGTTGCCGAACGTGTTCTCCACGGGGATGCCGTTCCTGT
>NW_022730381.1:0-1027 GCF_011630105.1 Anneissia japonica | reverse complement strand
TTATTCAGATTTCATAGTGTGCTTTGCAATATTAAATATGTTATTATATTTAAAGCATCTTACTGACAAACTGGCATTGATCGCCCTCATACCGCTCTGTGCACAGACATTCACCAATGATACATGTGCCGCCATTTTCACAAGGTGAAGATGCATCACATCCAGACACTGTAAGGATATAGCATAATATTTAAAAGTTTTATAAATACTAAATCTTACACACCTTGCTTTCTTTTATGAATATTGTTTTAACAGTGTTAATGAAATAGTATTAAAGAAATGAGGATGTATACTGTATGTGGTTGTTAGTCAGAATAAAATACAACAGCAAATTCTCATATTTCTGAGAAGAAATGCGATCAATCTGTACCTAAAATTACAACTTAATATTATACATTATGTATCATCATAATTATTATTTACTATGGTTGACACATGGAACAGTCCAACAAAATTAAGTATTTATGGAGCAAAAACTTACACTTCTCATCACAATATCTGCCAATGTACTGTGGTAAGCAGTGACACACGCCGCTGACACATGCTCCATTCTGGCACAACTCGCGGCAATTATCCTCTGTTTTTGATAAAGAAAATTACGAAGGATATGGTGTATGAAAAGTAAAATAAATTAACATATTAAAGTTCTCATACAAATATAATAACAATACATAAAACACGAGCGACACAAAGGGCACTCCGAGTGCCGGTCGAGCTTAACACTCGGTTTAGGGCCCCCACACGCCGAGCACAAAGACTTGCGAGCGGACATGTCGATCGAGACTACAATAAACAAAGGATATCTTGCAAGTTGAAAATAAATCCACAAAATAAGATAGCTTGAAAAGACTGCACAGTAATTTCAAAGGCTGGGCCCGAAGGAGGCCAATGGCGTCCGGGACGAGAGTTGGGTTAGCGTCAGCGTCAGACAAGAAGGACAAAGCAAACCCCGCCCCATTCATGGCGCGAATGCCCTCCCGAGCCGCGCGGTCCACAAAGGCCAAAGCCTCCTCAGCCGCGCCCTGAG
>NW_022730380.1:0-825 GCF_011630105.1 Anneissia japonica | reverse complement strand
ATATATTTGAAAGGCAAATGGGAAAAACCCAATAAACAGCAAACGAAAATAAACTAAGCATCCACTGGAAGGAATCGCAATATCTACAGACGGATCCGTTTCGGCCTTCCAGGCCTCATCAGTGCAGCTAGGGTACAGACCCAAACGAAACGTTCGACCAGCTTAGGTAGGGCCCAAACTAGTCCCACGACCACTGATGATTACAGAGCCAAACCAAGGCAATATATATACACAGCCCAGGTGTGAATGCAAATAGTGGAATACAAGCTATGCGGCTCGGTTCCAGTAGATACAGAGAATATTTTGTTATTCTTAACGCGTCCTACAAAATTCTTACGAGACAGCACTAGTCCGTGAATTTGTGATCAAGATCGGAGATCTAAAGATGCAATCTCTACTGTGCACCAATGGCGGCGCTGGATCTCAATAGAGATTCTTAAATAATATATAAATTTGAAAGGCAAATGGGAAAAACCCAATAAACAGCAAACGGCCATATAATTCAAAACAATTTAAAATTAAAATTAAAACTAAATAATAATATATATATATATATATATATTGTGTATATATATATAATATATATATAAAACTTCTCATTTACTAATTGTGTGCCTATTATCTTACGATTTATCGTGGTTAATTCCTTATAGTTTTTACTTAGATCTGTTCTGCATTTCTCATTCATACGTGTAAACGCTGAAGGACACAAGCGTGTCCGAAAAATTCGTCTTGAATAAATGTTATGTCTCTGTTATACAAACGTATGCAATCGTTTCATTTTCGTATTTGCTTTTATTTATATATTCCACCAGACATACATGT
>NW_022730378.1:83692-91001 GCF_011630105.1 Anneissia japonica | reverse complement strand
GTATATATAGGCCTATATATGTTATTGTACAAATATTTCGAGAGTTCACATTCATGTATAATAGTACTGTTATCAATAATCTTACACTTCCGTTGAACGATATCGTCTATTAAATATTCCATAACTGCAGGCGACAATAACGAAAGGAGAAGCTGAAATGATTTAAGTTATACCAAAAAAGCTCATTAATTCTAATCGATGTACTTTATGTTGATACGACATAATAATCGATGCAAAGCAGTTGCGTAAGCCTTACAAATGTATAATTGAACTTGACAAAAAGAAAAACAGTCTCATAAATATAACTTGCTCATTTGCAATACAGATACAATTTATTAACTTAAGCATAGAATTAAATTGAAAATAAAACCCGTGTGTACTCTGCATTTCTGGATAATGATCCAAATAATAAAAACACTTCTGATGGCTGGAAGTGCCCATTTTACGCTGTAAAATTTATGGGTAAGCAATTTTTAAATACACATTTCTATGTTCAAATTGACCATATTTAATGTTAATTCAAAATGTGCAAGTTAATTTCAAAACAATTTTTTAAAATTTTGTTATGGTGAGTTTCATGGGAAAATACATCTTTAATATTGAACTTTTCTAATTACAAATTGTAACTGAAGAAATGCTCTGCGTGCAGACAATTACATTGCATATGCGATATCGTTTATTATAATTAAAACTGACGGGCTGGCAATAGTCTACGTGAAGTCAATTAATTATATTTATGTAATCTTTAATAATCGTATAAACTTACCCCACCCAACAGCACTGAAGGCATAAAAACATTTTTGTGTAAGATGGTAATTCCTTGAGGTCATATACAGATGAATACTCTCAACTAACATCCACATCAAGGCCGACGTATAGCAATAATGAATTGCGACCGCCATCGCGTTGCATATACCCTTAAACAAATAGGATCAGAATGCAATAAACAGCTTTCATGTATATGTTATATACCAATTTGCATATTATATGCCAATTTACTGATAAAGATAATAACAACGGTAACAACAAAAGCAACAACAACAACAATAATAATTATAATAATAATAACAATACTAATAACAATCAAATTAATACATGCTAATATTATTAATACTGTATAAATAATCCTAATAACATGTTATGTTATTGGTAATAATAATTTAATGTTAACAAGGGCCTTTCTCTTGCATGTTGAATGCGACACAAAACACAATATTCAGAGCTTTCATGCTAAATATAATACCTAATTCAATATTCAATATTTAGCTAACATAATGTTATGTCTTAATCTAAACCTCGCTTTTGTATACGTAACCGAATGAATATAAATATACAAATTACGTTTCAATCAATATAAATTCTACATGTATTGGAAAACCTTTGTTAAGTTAACATGGGATAAAACATCTGATTTAAAACAGGTTAAACATTTTCACTGTCTCTTTTATTTTTTGTTATTAATTAAGCTAACTTACATAACTTTTAGTTACGTTTTTTTTTTTAAATTTTAGTTAAAGCTGAATGCGCCAATTTCCTGTGTGCTGCCACTGAAAAGTGAAATGCCAAATTAATTATCATGACAGATTTAGACTCTTTTATTCATCGTCACATACATACATGGTATTCATTCTCCATGTGATACCTTCATTTAAATACAAAGGTTACTGCACAACAAAAAAAGTCATACAATAAGAAGAGATAAAGAAACATAAAATATAAAAAGTCTTGTAAAAATACAAACTGTACATATTTTTCTTTTTGGAAATTTTCTCGGCGTTATTAAAAATATTAAAAAGTCCAAGAGAATTTAAGGTGCATTTGAATACTTCGATAAGTCATTATTAATTTAATTATTATTATTTTAAAAAGGTAAAAATTACAAATTAACTATTTATTGATATAAGCATTTAAATGGGACAAAAGTTCATTAATGCCAGTTATTGCACTTAAAAAAAACCTATTACATTACCGTATGTTATTGACACTGAAACTATTTAAACAATATTACCTCGTTCTCTGTTTTATCAATTCCAACCAGAAACAAAAAATTTGCTGATGCTAGTGCCACGCACAAGCAGAAGTGTACTTTTATAACAAATGTCTTGCGTAACCTACAGATAGAAATGACAGGTTATGCTTATGTGTTTAGTAGGTCTATATGAGAATATATATAGCTTAACAATTTATTTTATGATATATTTCAATTCACTTCCTTCCTTTTATTTAAAAGATGGTTCAATTAAATAAACAAGTATTTGTTATGATAGTATGTAGACGTACTTGCCAGTGTTAGCTTTGCATAATAAGACGCATTTATGGCTTCGGATTTGCCACTGCCATAAAGCATACTGAATAAATATAATCAATACATCTCAACTCGCATGCGTAAAATATCATAGTAAATTGTAATGAATTTATTTTATGTTTGAACGAATATTTGTGATGTTTCTTGAAGTATGGTGATAAAACAGTAATGTAGTGTGGTACGCGCGAATGCGTGTGATGAAGAAATATGTGTATTATGTCGATTGATTCACAACGTACCCAACATAAACGAAGATGCACCCAGCAGCAACAAGGCAAAACAGTGACAGGCTTAGAACAACCGCAGACAAAATTGAAGAGGATTTATCAGCTGCTAAATCAGCCTGTATGTGCACATGAAATTAATAATTTCATGAAATAATAATAACAAAATTCATGATTTAAAATATACATATGCCACTACCTACATATACTATCTACTACATAACTGTTATAGCCTTAATCGATCAGGTATTCGTCTCTGTATCCCTCAAACAAAAACATCTCTGTGTCCCTCAAACAAAAACATTTCACTTGAGTCAATCTTTCATCTCTAACTCAAGTCATGTTTTCAACAGTAAAGTTTGCAGTAAATGTTTTGATGTGCCAATCTGTGTGGTATTATTTTTGTAACCAATTATCTATTTTTTAATTACGTAATTTCATATTAAAATTATTTTTAATGCCGCTGTAAAACAAATTTCTGTATTAGTTCAATCAAGTATTCTGAATCTTGTACAGTATATTCTAATTGTAAAACATGAACAAATTCTGTATTATTCACGACAGCAACGACATCGTCACATGTTCACAAACTGAAATCAAACTAAAATCATCTGCATTTTAAGATATTATTTAAGTTACTTGATAGTAACTTATGTATGAATGGAAAAGCACCTAGTGATAGTTAAACACTTTCCTTCCGAGTATACGATGAATACGTACCGTGGATTTCAGAGCGAACAACACTGTGAAGCTCGTTAGATGGTTACACCTGCAGATGGTGCTTGACGAGTTACTGAAACTGACGAAGCAACCATGTGTCGACCACGTGTTACTGATATAAGAAACGTAATTTTATAAACAATAATTAATGGATTTTAATAATTTCATCAAACATGTAGTGGCCTCGCCCTTGGTCCCTTTACAATGATTTATTTTTATCACTACCTGAAATCTTATAGAAGAGACTCTGGCCAACTTGAAGGTTCAGAGTGATCTTTGGATAATCAACGAGATCTTTCGGCCACAGACCTTGTGTTGTATACGTTATAGGCTTACAGTACTTTTAATTTAGTATTGCAGTGCACAATGTGTTACTTACGGAGAAGGGTTATTGTCCCAAAAAACGCAATATGCATCATAGCCCTGACCTGTGTCCAACACCTATAAGGAATTGTATATACCATCATATATTCTGTTTTTTTGGGGGGTTTTTTTTGCCAATATTTTGGCTTTATCACATACACTTAGTATAATTGGAAAACATCTTAAGTATAATAGCTTTGATTTACGGCACTTTATCTAAAAAATACGGCATTTTATGGCGATGCCTAAAGGGAGTGATTTTCTTGGTGGAATATATTTACTGTATTATAAAAAGGGTTCTTATCGTGATTAATGGGATCATCATAGAAATAGATATGGCGCCTTTAATACGTTAGCGCCAAGTAAGAATCATAGACTACTCCATCAAGTTCAATACATTTTAAGAGCAGAATATTGATGTAGAAATAGAAAAGTGATGGTTGAAACAAGACTAACAGTAACGAAAGATTATGAATTTATTTTATGAAATAATTCTGATATACGCAAACAAAAAGCATTTCAATTACAAAATTTAGAACAGAAAATTTTCATTCTTACACCCTCAAAAATGTCAAAATCGATTTCAATATAAGATTTTTCGCTAATCTGTATCTTCGTATTGTTTGATTTTAATTGAATGCTAACGATGATTGCCATTCTGGTAGCCTCTGAATATTGTAACTCAGTGAAGTTCGATGGTGTCCTTATACGATCACTACTTTCAGATATGACTTCTGAAGATATATAAACAACCACATCTAGCAAAAAATAACCCATAATTATTATAATATCTTTACTTTCATATTATAAATACATTAGTATTTAACATTATTATTATTTTTATTATTGTTGTTGTTGTTGTCGCTGTTGTTGTTGTTATTATTGTCATTATTATTATTCATCATCATTATTATCATCATCATCATCATCATCATTATTATTATTATTATTATTATTATTATTATTATTATTATTAGCTTTTCCTAGCAGTAGCAGGAAAAGCAATTGTTTTTGTTCTGATTATATTTTCTTCCACATGCCTCTTTTTTTATTTTTTTTTTTAGTTTAGTTTTTTTGTTTTTAGTTTAGTTTTTTTGTTTTTAGTTTAGTTTTTTGGTTTTTAGTTTAGTTTTTTTGTTTTTAGTTTAGTTTTTTGGGTTTTTTCTGTTGTTTTTTTGTTTTGTTTTGTTTTGTTTTGCTTGTTTTTGCACAGGATTTTCCTAACAGGCACTTTAGTCACTTTCCATGCTTGGATCTTCGGCTGTAAATTTGAGGGTCATTTAAATTGCTAAGGTCCCAGGCCTAAATATCTCTAAAAACTTCTTATCAATAGAACTAAACGAAACTTTTCATAATAATTTGTCATGGCCCAATGAAGACTAATTACATATTGGTGGCAATATAGGGTTTGAAGATTAATAAAACCGGGGTTAAATTGAACTATATAAACATAGTTTTCTTTTTCTAAAGCGTTAAACCAGCTGCAGTTTAGTTCAACGCAAAATTACCATGAATTGAATGAATTATTTTAATAATAATAATAATAACAACAATTGTTATTATTATATTTTATTTATGTAATTATTATTATTATTTTTATTATTATTATTATATATTTATTATTATTATTATTATTATTATTATTATTATTATTATTATTATTATTATTATTATTATTATTATTATTATTAAAATTACCATTGTATGATTCATTTCTGAATCCACATACCATTAACATCAGGGATCGCAGATTGTGGTAAATAAATTCTCGTAGTATAATCTCCGCCTGAAATTTCTATTGTAGTAGATTTATTCACCTCCACAATATATTCTTCTGCTACAACTAAATAATAATGATATAACCTTTCAATATTAAAGGCATAATTTGCATTATAAAAATATATTTGAATGACAGAACGAATGAAGTAGAGTTTATTTGCACACAGTTGCATGTTATGTTTATCAACGTATAATATAATATAATATAATAATAATAATAATAATAATAATAATGACGATGAGGATGATGATGATGAATAATAATAATAATAAATAATAATAATAATAATAATAATAATAATAATTATTATTATTATTATTATTATTATTATTATTATTATCATTATTATTATTAATTTTATTTAATATATATTAAACGGAATAGTTCTGTTCTATGTCAGTACTTCGAAAGGATTAGTGCTGTTCAAAAAAGTGAGAACAATTGCCTGCAATAGAATTTCAATTCACCAAAAAATCAATATGGTTTTGTCGCGTATTATCTCCGGTGTATTACAATTGTAAAAAAATACTATTTATTAAAACATTAAACTCTAATTATTATGGATTTTTAAACGTGGCCTACCTTGTGTGCACTCACTTCCATGTCTAGAGTTGTCACTATACTGAAAGCAACCATCATTCACTCAATGGTAAATTATAATAATAGTATTCATAAAATTAATAATAATAATAATAATAATAATAATAATAATATTTCTTTTATGTATCTATTTTTGGTAAAGAAGGAATATTTCACGCATTAGTACTGCTAATGATAATGAAGATAATGAAGGTGATGATGATTATGATGAAGATAATAATAATAAACATAAATAAAAATATACTTGATAATATTATAATAATAATAATAATTTTAACTGTCAGTCATCCTGGAAGAAAAGAATCACACACCTCGCTATATAAAATGCTCAATAATTCTTCATTGTCCCCAGTTGCATGGTGTGAGCTGTAACACGGGCTCTGTGTAGTTGCAGTCGGGTGCATTTCCTTATTGGCTGTTGTCATTGTGTGTGTGCCTAATGTACCGGGAGGCCTTAAAGTAGTCATGCTCGTTTCTATACTACTTCCATGTTGACTGGCACTTACAGAACCCATTGATGTCGCTGGCAGAAAAGTGGTCAAACTCGATTCTATGCTACTTCCATGTTGGCTGACACTTACAGAACCCATTGACGTAGCTTGCTGAAAAGTGGTCAAACTCGATTCTATGCTACTTCCATGTTGGCTGACACTTGAAGAAGCCATTGTCGTAGCTTGCTGAAAAGTGGTCAAACTCGATTCTATGCTACTTCCATGTTGACTGGTACTTACAGAACCCATTGACGTAGCTTGCTGAAAAGTGGTCAAACTCGATTCTATGCTACTTCCATGTTGGCTGACACTTGAAGAAGCCATTGTCGTAGCTTGCTGAAAAGTGGTCAAACTCGATTCTATGCTACTTCCATGTTGACTGGCACTTACAGAACCCATTGACGTAGCTTGCTGAAAAGTGGTCAAACTCGATTCTATACTACTTCCACGTTGACTGACACTTACTGAATATCTTTCTGTTGTGGTCAGAATGTCGTGTATACCTAGACAATTGCAAGGACAGAGCCCGAATAAAATTATTTAAATGTCAGATTAGCATAATTATTGAATAAATTATGGCAGTACACATGGATACACTACATTAGGACAGCATTTAATAATATATTATACATATAAACATATATATATATATATATATATTATTACCTACATATATATATATTTATATGTACTATATATACTTATATAACGTTAATATATATATATATATATATATATATACATAAATATGTACTTTAATGTATCATGAAATATAAATATATATATATTATACATATATATATATTTATATATATATATATATATA
>NW_022730378.1:70978-81475 GCF_011630105.1 Anneissia japonica | reverse complement strand
TTTTAACTTTTAACGTCTAACATAATATAATTTTATGAGCATGAATGTTCTTTCACGCAGTGAACTTCCTTAGGATTTCTTCAGATGACTGAAGAAATTCACACAGTCACCTGACGAAACGAAGGCTTGTGCTTAATATTTTCTTAGTCTTCAAGTTACTGCTGGTCATTTTAGTTCATATTTAAAAAGCTACCCTGTTATTCATAAAACTATGCGCATAATATGATTGATTGAACACATTATTACAAAAATGTAATTTATAAAATGTATGTAAACTTACCATTCCCGGCAGTTATATGCATTGGCATTGTCAAAATAATCTGCAAATTTATAAATAATTCAAAGTTTAAACTATAGCCTAACATTTATTTAAAATAGGCAATAAATGAACAAAAAAGAAAGTAAAAGACAGAAAAAAGTGCACATAATCATAAAAAAACAACACAAAATAAAAACGAATAAAAAGTGTTATTATAGGGAACAAAACTCGAAATAAAACTTTTTTCATTTTGACTCCTATGGCAAAGAAAATAAAAAGAAGGAAACACGAAAAACAAACATATTTAAAATAGATTAATTTATGTTGGTTCAGTTATGTAAAATAGTATTAATAAGAATAATGGCATTAATATCAAACTTAATGAGGGGTAGGCCTAAGTATTTTTTTTTAAATTTCTATGACCATGACCTTAACATTTCACTCTAAAATGTAATCACCACTTCCATAGACCTATATCTACTACTTCACTAAATTTTATAATATTGATACTTTGTTACTCCTGCTAACAAACAACGGTGAATACACAACATCTTCGCCAAAAGTAATTAAATAAATCAAAATAAAAGACAAAAACTTACAAAAAAGCAAAGGCTAACCATCTTCACCATACTAGATTAAACACACGTCTTGTGCCTTCTCGTCAACAACGGATTTATGTAAAGAAAAATTTAAAAATAAAAAATGAAAAAAAACCTTTTAGGTGGTGTGTATATGAAACATATTTTATATTTTACTCACGGCCATCTGTTGTATTTACCTCAATAAATTTACACGTAACAACTGGTGCAGTGGCGGCGCCAGGATTTCCCCGACGGAGGTCGAAGGTCCCCCGACGGGGGGGGGGGGGCTGAAAAAAAGTGGGCGTGGACTGGCGTAGCCAAAAATCTTTCGACAGTGGTCCAGGGGACGTAGCCCCCCCCCCAAAAAAATATGACAATTTAGGGGTTTGAAAGGAGTCAGTAACAAACTAAATCTTATAGTGGCTGAGAAAGCCTAGATCTATATTGAGGTCACTATTAATGCTATCAAATTTATGAATAAAATTTTGTTCGGTAATTAATTGTTCATAATTAGCTCCATGACTGCACAGATAGTTTATCTGCCTAGCTCTACTTATTAGTAGAATAGTAAGTTGCTTGATTTCACTTGTTATCTCTAATCATTGTATACTACATTGTATCCGACTGCTTATTGGTTAATTGTGAGACTATTGCTAATTATGTATGCATAAGCTCTTTTCTATTTTGTTTTCAATTTTTTATTTCACACACCTGATAAAGCTGGCGAAAGCTTTTGTTAAATAAATAACATCTAAGTTAGTCTCAGAGTGCTGCCTTTTAATTTTCTTACCATAATTCATAACATTGATTCCTGCAAAGCCACATGGCCCAGATGGCATCCCAACTGTTGTTTTAAAACATTGTTGTCCTGAGCTTTCCCCAACACTTTCCAAGCTGTTTAACCTGGTAGGTTTAAACATTTCCAGCTTGCTGGAAAACTGCGTCGTTTGACCAGTTACCAAGAAAGGGATATATTCAAAGCATTTGATATAGTCTGTCACAGGGCGGCCGGGCCCGCCTTCATAAACTTAAGGCCGATGGCTTAACTCACAATTTCGTCGTCCTATCTCTTCATTTCGTTCTGATCGCCACATTCAGGTTATTTTTGACACTCACCGCGAGCACATTTCTTGTTTCATTGACAACATCCCTAACTCTCTTTTTCCTAACATAAAAAGTAATATACAAGACACCACTCACTTTTTCCGCAACCTCAATGGTTACTATTGATTGTTACTGACCTTTACACTAACATCCCCCATAACGAAGGACCCATGGCTTTCTCGATTAATGTTATCCCACACATTATACATCTGATCTTATTACTCAACTTCATTCTATCGCCAAATCAAGGGCACAGATTGGGAACTAAAATGGCCCCCTCATACGCTAGCATATTCATGGACCACTTTGAAAATAAAACACATCCTCTCCAACCTCCATTTTATAGCCGATATATTGATGATATCTTTTTTATATGGCACACGGCCCTCATTTATCTCCCACATCAATAACTCTCACCACAGCATTAAGTTCACCAAACTCCTACTCAGATATCCCATTTTAGATGTGTTAGTAGGCTTAAAGGATAATTAAGTTACGTCAATTGTTTACACTAATTATAGACAATCACAGATACCTCGACTTTAATACCTCTCATCCCATAAAACTCAAGAAATCCATAGTTTACAGTTAAGCGCTCAGAATAGGCCTATAAAGAATCTGCCCATCCACTACAGAATTTGATGAACACATTAACACACATGTCTACAAATTAAGACTTAGCAACTTTCCCATGAAATTCATCAAAGCATTTATCATGAAGGCCTTGTATAAATCACCCCAACAATTTCTGGATTAAAACGCTAAATCGAATTCAATTGGTATACCAATAGCCCTGGTCCTCGACCTCAACCCCGAATCCAGCACCTCGCCAAAACCATCATCCACGATTTCCGTATTCTCTCTCACTGCACTTTATCTAATTCAGAAGTTCTTAAATCACCATCTCTCTTAGCATACCGAAACCATCCTAACCTAATTCACTACTCACATCTTCCAATTTCAGTTAGATGCATTTCCATTCAGTAGATGGTGTACGGTAAGAATGGCCCCGGTAAAAATGGCCCAGGAAAAAATGGCCCCGGAAAAAATGGCCCCGGTAAAAATGGCCCCGGTAAAAATGGCCCTGTAGAGCCCACAAATGTAAAAATCTACCACAAATGTAAAAATAACCACAATTATGTCAAAACATTCTACCCGCAAATGTCAAAATAACCGCAAATGTCATAACATGTCAACCACAAATGTAAAAATAACCACAAATGTAAAAAAAATCGCCCACAAATGTAAAAATCTGCTTAACTACAAATGTAGTAACATTTCACCTACAAATGTAAAAATTTCCATTTTTACCTCAAATGTCATAACATGTCAAACCGCAAATGTAAAAATTTTCCTTAGCACTTAAATCCTTACAATATTCAAAGACCCTAATTAACTGCTATAGTAGAGCAGCCTAAAGCCTCAAGTTGCGCATCATGTCCTTATTAAACACTGTATATGTACCTTTGATGATTTATATTATATTTATATTATATTTATTCAACAGTGTTAACGGCTAACTTCCTTCAATATCATATATAATATACGACAGTACTTCTAGCCGTATTTCGAGTCCAAGTAATCAGGGGTACTGCAGTGTTGATCTAATTGTTATTGTCGTGATGGAATAAATGACAATAACTGGATTTGCGTCAGCAGAAACATGTATAGGTGTAACTGCAGTACCCGCTGCTTACTTGGACTCGAATTCAACCCTGGCCATCAGGCGCAAGCTCGGTGGTCTAGAGGTATGATGCTAGGCTAGTGATCTGGAGATCGTGCATGGGCTCGAGTCCCACCCGAGAACAACATTAAAATTACACCTATACAATAATTAAAAAAAAATACTTAGACCTAACAACCGCCCATACAAAAAAGATCTATTAATTAATCAATCAGCAGGGTACTCCTAGATCTACTCATATCCTAGGAGCTAAAAACTAAGTTATTTTAGTTCTCAAATATGCATATGGTTTATGTTGATTTATTAATTAAATTTTTGCTCCAGTGTATTTTACAGCATTTACCTTTTTTTTTTTTTAAATTTTATAATTGAGGGCCATTTTTTATTTATTGATTCAATTCTTGCTTATTACAGCATTTAAATATTTGAATATTTAAAAAAAAAAATATCATTTCTATTACCGTACTGATTTTTTTCATTGGGGCAATTTTTACCTACCTGTCATTTGGGGCCATTTTTACTGGGGCCATTTTTACTGGGGCCATTTTTACCGGGGCCATTTTTTCCAGGGCCATTTTATCCTGGGCCATTTTTACCGGGGCCATTTTTACCTACAACCACAGTAGATTGCCCGAGAACATCTCTTCATCACTCAACAGATTGTGTTATATAATTACAATTATATGCATTGTGTGTGTGGAGGAGGGTGGTGTGGGTTGGTGGTTATGGTCATCGGACCATAACTTATTAATAATACGTATTATAATTATTGTGGACGCTACCCAAAAGAAATATACATTGGTCGTATGTATATACTTTTATATTGGTTTTGGCCCCGAATATGTGCATCTTTTTTCGCTCAATGTTAAGATCGCCACAATATACACCTATGTACAATTATAGGCTTAAAGCTAAGCAATAAAGGTTAAATGTCACATGGCTGTTGCAATATGAAAATATGAATTATACTCCACACTCCTAAACATAATGTTAAATTATCAATATAAAAAACCCCAAAAAACACAAACCAACTAGTGAAAAAGATACAACTTACCTGCTCGTTTGAATCCGGCATTGCCTGTCACCCAAAGTCAACGAAGGCAATGAGTAGTAAACCGATATTGCCCACGTTAATTGTAGGAGCTTAAAATCGATTTGAAATAGTAAACGACTGTGCAATGAGGCATATCTCAAAATACAGCAAGTTAGTCACACTTAAAAGCAAAAAGATCAAAAAGAGTTCCACATTAGCATGACATGACAACAATAACTAATTGACCTCTACTAGGCTATTCATGTGAGTCGAGAACATACTTAAACTACCTACTATTGTTCCGTGTATAATTTAGCAGTTGATGTATTAATTCCTTCATAGACTGTCAATTTTTATGACTGTTATATATTGATGTTTTACTTTAATTATTTCTGCTCTTTGTATTTTTTTTGTAATCATATTGATAATACTATATTAATAAATGTCCATATCTATTGTATTCATTTTTGTTGTCTTTATTTGTGTATTGAGACATGATCACTTCCGTTAAGCTTTGTCTACACTATCAAATTTTATGTGACAAAAAAAAAATGTGATGTGCCCATATATGGGTACGATGACGTTACATCACATATTATTAAATTGTATCCAAAAAGTTCAACGTGTTCAACTCTTGTTCCATCACATTTTATGTGACGTTAAATGAAATTTAACTGTTAGACAAAGTTTTATTCTTCAAATAACAATACCTAAAAATTAATTTTTATATATTTTACGATTCTGGACAATCAACTACATTGCAAGATAGAAAAATGCAATATTTTATTTTTGTGCATTCGAGTTATTAAATACTGGTACTGTTTAATATTTATATTTTGCTATAATTGATTCAGTGAAGGCCTATTGTATATTTTGATGCCTGTTTTATTGCTTCTGTTGCTAGTTTTTATTGTGTATATTTATATATTGATGTATACCATTGGATTCTGTTTGTTCTAATCTAATTTAAGTTGAAATTCCATGCAGTTCGCAGATGTGCCCCTAAAGCTCCGTTCCCATCAAGCCCGGATCCGGTCCGGAGCCCGTGAGTTGCTACGTTTTTTGTACGCTGCGTTCACATCGCGCACGGAACACGGTTATTCGGTTTAAGTACGTAGGTCTATGCGTTCGATTGATTCGAACCAACCAAGCTTGTTGCTGATTGGTCCAAGAAAAAAAACCGTACGATTTCAGGATACAAATGGCTCTCAGATCCATCGGTCCGAATCCGGAGTCCGGATTAGAAATTGTACGAATTTGATATGAACAGTTCTATTCTTTATCACTGAACTCTGTAATATATTAACACAAACAAACGTCTTTGTAGTAGCCTAGCAAAACGGCTGGATAACGGAGTACACATTAAATTCTGTTCCATGTGTTCTAGAAGTCATGTTAACAAGATGTCCTGTGTGGATTTGTAACTGTGTGTATTATTAGTATTCAGCACGACTGTGTGTCAATAAAAAGGCAGAATATCACAACTGGCGACGAGGATGGGATAATATTATAACATACTACAATAATTATGGATCCATTTTCGAACTGCATAAAAGCGTTTGATCCGGACGAAGATCGGAAGTCTACAGGCCCACGTTGGGATAGATGGAAGAAGAGAATGGCAACTTACTTTGTGGCGAAGCAAGTTCGCAATAATGACCAAAAGAAAGCGCAGTTGTTATTATTTCTTGGGGAGAAGTCTTATGAGATTTACGAAACAATGGCTAAAGGCAATGACACCTACGATGATGTCATAAGAAGGCTTGACGAATATTTTAAACCGATCAAAAATACAGCACTGGCAGTATATCTGTTTAGGGAACTTAAACAAAACCAAGGTGAAACGGTAGAGCAGTTTATTACTAGATTGAAGTAAGAGGCCATAAACTTTGAGTTTGAAAATCCAACAACAGAAATAAAACCTCAAATCTTACAAAAAACAAGTAATAAAAAATTACGACGTGAGATATTAAAGCATCCTAATTGGACACTTGATGATGTCGTTAGTGAGGCAAGATCTCTTGAAACATCTGAGTTACAAGCAGGTAAAAGATAACCCCTTTGTGAATCATTCAACCGTGAATAAAATAACGGCAACAAGAGGGAGAGGTAAGCAACAACCTATGCATGAAAGTAAATGTAAAAAATGCGGTGGTAAACCTTATCATCCACCAACTCAGTGTCCTGCGAATGGTAGAACCTGTTATAAATGTTCGCGAGTTGGACATTATGCTAGTGAATGTTTTGCTGATAAGAGAGCAGTTAGTTACAGAGGCAGACAAAACATGCGAGGCAGAGAGTGCGTGGCGGTAGTTATTATTCATATGGTCGTGGTAGAGGCGGTAACCATGGATACGGTAGTCGCGGTGGACGCGATAGAAATCACAATGTACATCAAACTGAGAGAGATGAACGGGAACTGTATAATGATAGTAGTCGTGATTCAAGTAGTGATTTGTTTATGTGTACGAATCATGTTGATAATCCTAGTGGTAAATTGTCTAGAGATCACTTTAAAGTAATCTTGAATGTAAACAGTGTTGATTTGGAAATGTATGTAGATACTCAAGCAGATGATACTGTAATGAGCATTGATACGTATAATAAGCATTTTAATCATATTGAAATTACAAATAATGATATGGTATCTCTTAGAACATATAGTGGTGAGAAGTTATAGAAATATTATTGGTAAAATCAAATGTGATGTCATCGACCGTGAGGGTATAACACACAAGTTAAGTGCTAGTGTTGCTGATTATAGGTATAAGCCCACATTGCTTGGTCTTGATTGGATGGCAGTGGTTAAGTTAGACTGGAAAAACATAGTAAAAAATCTACACTCCAGGTATGTTAACAGTTGCGCACATCAGAATGATGTAAGTGAATCTCAATGTTCTAAAACAGTCGGAAACAGTAATTCCGAGTTAAATGTGTTGTTTAAAAGGTATGAAAACTTGTTCGAAGATTCATATGATGGCATGAGACATGAGCTAGCTCACATAAATATTAGAGAAAATGTTACTCCTGTGTATGTTAAAGCCAGGTTTGTTCCATATGCTAACAAATGCAAAGTTGAAAATGAACTTAAAAAGTTAGAAGACAATAATGTAATACATAAAGTCAAATACAGTGATTGGGCAACTCCTATTGTGGTAGTCCCAAAGTCTGATGGTACAGTTAGAATCTGTGGTGATTATAGTGTAACAATCAATAAGTTCATTGATGATGAAGTGTATAATCTTCCAAGCTCAGATGACCTGTATGCTGAATTAGCTGGAAAACGTGTTTTTACTAAGCTAGATTTGTCCCATGCATATGCTCAACTAAATTTAGATAAACAGAGCAAAAGCTATGTTACGATAAACACACATAAAGGTCTTTACTCATACAACAAATTACCATATGGTGTAAAGCCAGCTTCAAAGATCTTTCAAGGCAAAATGGATAAGATATTGAACGGTATCGAAAATTGCTTGTGCAATCAGGATGATGTCCTCATCAGTACCGAAACAGTAAATGAAAACTTGGCGGTAATAAAGGAAGTATTTCAACGATTTGAACATTACAATGTTCGCTTGAAACCCGCAAAATGCCAATTCCTGATGGATGAAGTAATATATCTTGGACTTAATTGCCTGAAGAAGTGGTGTCTGACAACGGCCCACAATTTGTTAGTGCAGAATTTGAATCCTTTTGTGATAAAAATAAGATAAAACATACATGTAGCCCAGTATACCATGCTGCCACTAATGGAGCAGCTGAACGAGCTGTAAGAGTAGTAAAAGAGGCTTTGACTAAGCAAGTACTTGATGGTAACTCCAAGCAATGAAGCATAGATTGGCTAATTTCTTGTTTAAGTATAGGACTACTCCGCATAGTACCACTGGACTTACTCCAGCAGAGTTATTTATGAAGCGTAAGCTCAGAACAAGACTATTAGTTAGTCCAAATATTGCACAGTATGTTGAAGAAAAACAGGCACAACAGAAATTGTACAAAGATCCTAAAATTAATTCGGAAAGGCAATTTCAATTAAATCAAAGCGTAAGAGTCAAAAAATATGAGATCAACATGCAAAGAGGATAAATGGTTAAAGGGTATTTTTACAAAGGTACGTGGTCCCAGAAAATATGTAGTGAGAATAGGACAAGTTGAGAAGGTGATTCACCCTGATCATTTATTTGCTAACACATAGGCACAGCTTAATGAAAGAAAGGAGAGAGTGTTTAAAACTTTACTATGATTCAGAACTTTGTGTTTACAAGTTTGTTAGGTATAATAAGAAATATACGCCTATTTTAATACAAGACAATTTGGAAATCACAACAGATGCTAGATACTTCAAGTACTAAACCGATAATTCAGATCATGAATAATACATGTACTGTACTTGCAGTATACTATTTGTAATGATGATAGTGATATTATTATAACAAGAAGTAATGTTATGATAACAAGTTAGTGATGTTTTGATATAATCCTGAGTTTCATGTTCTTAGACTATTTAGATAAGTATACAGTGTAGCATGTTAGATTTATAAATACTGTAGTTTAATACAGTAAGTTCATTTGTTTATATTAGAATACAGTAGTTGCTTATAGTTACGTTATAGTAAAATTTCATATGCCATATTCATAACCAAAAATAGTTAACAGTTTACAATTGTCATTTTCGTACAACTAAGCTTTAATTTTTTTTAAAAGGGAGTGATGTAATATATTAACACAAACAAACGTCTTTTTAGTAGCCTAGCAAAACGGCTGGATAACGGAGTACACATTAAATTCTGTTCCATGTGTTCTAGAAGTCATGTTAACAAGATGTCCTGTGTGGATTTGTAACTGTGTGTATTATTAGTATTCAGCACGACTGTGTGTCAATAAAAAGGCAGAATATCACAAACTCCATTTTTCACGATTTTTTCTCCGGACTCCGGACCGAAATCCGCGGGCTTGAAGCTTTAAGGCAGGCTCAGGTCGACACGGAACTGAAAGGAACTCAACTCAACTCAACTCAACTCGACTTTGAGCAACTGAAAGGAACTTGGCTCATGTCGACTGGCAACTGAAAGGAACTATTGGCTAAAAACATTTTCCCCGCGAAATCCCATCAACTGCAAAAATTCTGTAATGTTTTTATTAAGACATGTAATTATTTTAAAAAGTGTATCTACTTTATTTTTTTGTTTTGAAAATGTCGACCAGCAACTGAAACAAATGGTGCCTGTTTGTAGTCGACAGAATTGAGTTTTTAAAGATTTAATTTTCTTCGAAATCTCATCAACTGCAAATAAATGTTTGAATGCTTGTAAGATTAGACGTTTGGTTAAAAATAATAAAATTATTTTTGAAGTTTATCTACTTTTTTTTTTAATTTAGAAAAGTGTATCGCATATTGGTCTATTTGAAACGGGTTCATGCAAAATCTGGTGGAACAATTAAAACAAGAAAGGTCTTTTTCTATATGAAAAAACAAAAACAAAAACAAAAACAACAAGTATACACGAATGCATTTTATACGTGACAATGTTTACATGAATCAGCTGTCAAATATGTTATAAAAATGTATTAATTGTGTATAAGAGACAAGCAGCATACTTTTGATAGAATTCATAATTTAACACTACACTGCAGAGGGACTTTCTGAAAAAGGAATTTAGCTTTTCTTGACCTAAACCTAGGCCCTAGATAAATGTTCTACTGTTAAAGCCCCATTCCCGGCAAAATTTCACTAAAAACTGACTTTTTTTTTAGAAAATATGCATTTGCATTACTCCAATTATTATAAATCATGGAAAAATATTGGCATGAATTTTAGTTTTACGCAAAAGAA
>NW_022730378.1:48148-65249 GCF_011630105.1 Anneissia japonica | reverse complement strand
AAAAAAAAATGTAAATTAATTAGTCTCTTATATTGTTCAGCATTAAAAAAAAAAAAAAAAAAAAAAAAACCATTCCTTTATGGAACGCCAAAAGGACAAAATAAATTGGCAGCAGCGCAAAACTGAGAGTCAGCAGTGCAAAACTGAGAGTCCTTGTTAATCGTTGAAAAACATACCGTACTGCATTAGGAGCCCCGATCACTATCTTTCCATTAGTCGATGCAGCATATTCCTTTAGATCTGAGAATACAGAAAGATAGTTAAAGTACGTGCTTATTGGTTCAATTCGTGATGAGCACAGTGATTTTTTGTTTAGAAGCAGGACTTTGAAAGTTTAGAATAACGGATAGTCCGTCACAAACGGTGAAAAATGTGCACAAACGTTATGGGATTGGGCCTATAATTTTTGATTACCACGAATAGGCCTATATTTTATGACTTACTTTAACTCTCGTAAGTTATGTACAAGTGTTTTGCAACACTTCCTTATTTGGGTTGAATTCGCAGTCACTCGGCACCATCCGTCATCGCACAGGTAACACAGCAAGCTCTAATCACCGGTGAATTATTACTAAGCTCGAAAACAAGCCAATCGAGATGTAGTTAACTATCATGTCCAATCCCGTCAGCCGTTTATCACCAGGAAATGTACCGCAGGGGTGTGGCACACGCGTGAAGCACGCTTTGTTTACGCAAGATTTCACGCTTGAAGTGGGCCTGTACAAAAATGCTTAATGCGACAGCAGGTAGAAGAGGACCACCCTGGTGATGATTAGGTCAAGGCTAGTCAGCTATCCCTAGGTGAAGGAATTATTCTGCTTGCTTGGTTTCTATAGTGACGATTATAAACTTGATAGGCCTACATGTGAGAGCATAATATCGATTTCGTGGCATAACTTGTTGGAACATGCGGCCTAATAATGGCACGTGTGCGAGAAAGACTTGGTTCTATCCATGGAATAACAAATTACTATAAAAGTGACCATACTTTTAATTAACAGTTATATTGTGATCAATGCAGCTAACGAAATAAATACTCAGTGTAGTAATGGAATTTGTATATGGTAAGATTTCGCCAAATACACTATGTACTGTAGTCTACAAGGTAAATTGATTATAGGCCTTGTATTATTTTAAAGAAAATATTACGGTATAGATAGGCCTATAAAAAATAGTATCTTCATCAAGAACTTAAATTATTAAATTAAAAAATATATATATAATAAAAGTATGTTTATAACTTCTGTTCGAATATTTTTCGCTGGAAGTTAGGAACTTTTGATAATTTCCATCTATTTATTTGTATTTCACATTTCGACGAGAGTCCAACAGGACGAAATATCCATTTACTGTAATTAGAGAAATTTAATGTTTAAATTTTATTGAGGATTTAACGAGGTCTAAGGGGGTCTACACTCACTCCATTGTTTAATGTGAAGTGTTTACGTGAATGTTGATATTGTCAACACATTAAATAGATCAGGTCCCCGTCCAATATTCCAAGGCCGCAAATTTAACCAAAGTCCCATCGACATAAATTAAAAGAGGTCTACAGAAGATACGGTAGTCGGTCATTCGTCCAAATTTTGTAAGTAGGCCTACAGAATAAATAAACCCTTTCGCGTTCCTTTGTCTTCGTTTCTTGTGGCTTCAAAAGCGCCTTGAGACGGTTTTCTGTGGAAGGCGCCATATAAATATACTGTATGACCATTGACCATCATTATTGTATAGGGTGAAAAACCTATAAAAAAAGAAAAAAAAGAGATAGAAATTCTTCAGCAATTAAATTAATTAAATTGCGGCTCATCCTCAAACATATTACCAATGTGAAGAGACAGAAATTTGCAACATTTCAGCTGATTGTCCTTGCCTTCAGTTGGAAACGGTGTGACGTAACTGTTCGTAAACAAGAACATAAATAAAATAAGAAAGAAAAAAAATATATATAATAAAGTAATCCTTCTACCAATAATCGCTTTCTTGATCTTGCTAAGTGTCATGTGAATTTCAACTGTCAATTTAAGTGTATTATATAAAATAATACTGCAGTATATATTACCAGGGAACAGTTAAATTTCACTGTTCCCTGATATTACATGTGCCTCTGTTAACTGGCAATTAAACAATATTTTCGTTATAATTTTTAATATAAAAATTGATTATACAAAATACATTTCCAATTATTTTCTTTTTACTATTATTTGTGTTTGAGTGTTTGTGAATGAGTACGGTAACGATTGGTTCCGCATTGTGTACAACAAGATCTATTTAGGCTCGACTGAATAGGCCTACTGTAATTATAAATTTTGTTTGATCTCTAGTGATACCAACCTCTGTGTGTTGTATGGCACAGCTATATTCACATCAAGATAGTAAACATTATCATATCATTCATGTTTATAGCTTACAAATCAGAACATGAGGACCAAGTTTTATTTTTGAGTGAACTGTAAATTTAGTGCCAGGTATTAAAATAGCGCCACCATACATCGTAGTTGCAAACAAACAGGAACAAAAATGGCGACAACTCCGCGTGGGTCTAATAAAGGTTGGCCTAAAAGAGTTTTTATGTTTTTACATTGTCGTTTTGTGGTATCTTAGCAACAGTATCCAAGGGGCGGGGCTTAGTGGAAAAGTCCATCAAGCTTTACCTTTCCAGAGGCCTACAAGAGCGAGAAAAAGCGATGCAAGTAACCGACAAAAAGTAACAAGTGACGACAAGTATATGCCCTCTGTAGGTCCATTTTTGATCAAGTTCGAACTTTTCAAAGACCTAGTTTTTGAGCGAGGAAAATCATGCAAGCAACCGATAAAATGTAACAATACAACAAATAGCCTATATAAAGCCGTGTACAATTCATGAAAAATTAGGTTCTTTTTTTTTTAACCCAGGTTATCTCAACAGCAGCACCGAGAAGCAAATGCAGGTAATTCAAAATTTGCAAAATATAGGTAATAACACGCTGTCTTTTTAGAAATGGCGTAGTTATATCGTATATATTGTTCTGTTGTTAAATTTCTGTAGTTAAGTTGTTCTGTAGTTAACTTCTTTTTTACCCTGAAAAGTCACACCTCCAACTTAGCAGTGCACGGTAGGGGAGCCATAGGCTTATCCTTGGTGGAAGCTATAGAATCCCAGCAAACTGACGCCGAGGTACCTGCGTGTACACGGTAGTTATGGCGACGCTATCTCAAAATCGGGGGTGCGCACCCCCCCCCCCCTTTCGCGTTCCTTTGTCTTCGTTTCTTGTGGCTTCAAAAGCGCCTTGAGACGGTTTTCTGTGGAAGGCGCCATATAAATATACTGTATGACCATTGACCATCACTATTGTATAGGGTGAAAATCTATAAAAAAAAAAAAGAAAAAAAAAAGAGTTAAATTGCGGCTCATCCTCAAACATATTATCAATGTGTAGAGACAGAAATTTGCAACAATTCAGCTTATTGTCCTTGCCTTTAGTTGGAAACGGTGTGACGTAACTGTTCGTAAAAAAAAACATAAATAAAATAAGAAAGAAAAAAAATATATAATAAAGTAATTCTCCTACCAAGAATCGCTTTCTTGATCTTGCTAAGGGTCATGTGAATTTCAACTGTCAATTTAAGAGTATATATAAAATAATACTGCAGTATATATTACCATGGAACAGTTAAATTTCACTGTTCCCTGATATTACATGTGCCTCTGTTAACTGGCAATTAAACAATATTTTCGTTATAATTTTTAATATAAAAATTGATTATACAAAATACATTTCCAATTATTTTCTTTTTACTATTATTTGTGTTTATTTCAACATAGAATGAGTACGGTAACGATTGGTTCCGCACTGTGTACAACAAGATCTATTTAGGCTCGACTGAATAGGCCTACTGTAATTATAAATTGTGTTTGATCTCTAGTGATACCAACCTCTGTGTGTTGTATGGCACAGCTATATTCACATCAAGATAGTAAACATTATCATATCATTCATGTTTATAGCTTACAAATCAGAACATGAGGACCAAGTTTTATTTTTGAGTGAACTGTAAATTTAGTGCCAGGTATTAAAATAGCGCCACCATACATCGTAGTTGCAAACAAACAGGAACAAAAATGGCGACAACTCCGCGTGGGTCTAATAAAGGTTGGCCTAAAAGTAGGGATTACAACCAAAAGTACAATGTTATTGGAGGTGGAGGACCCTTGGAAAGAACAACACATCTGTGAGTTGTGTTTACTTTAACTCTTGAGTCTTTAAATCATTTAGTAGTCAGGATATTAATTCTTTAAGACGATTTCTTGTCATCTCGAAGAGGAGCTAGCCTAGAGGGCCTAGAGTCTAGGCCCCTCGTAGGCCTAGTTGTAGAATAGAAGACCTAAACTAGCCGCAGGCCTACGTAGCCTAGGCCTAGCTTGAGGAAGGATACTTGTTCATTAGGCGATAACTACAGCACTCCCTGGCCTAAACTAGATAGACCTATTTTTAATTACATAATAATTGCCATTCGAAATGGAGCCTATATAGGCAGCACTCTAAGCTATATATAGTACTAGGCTACTACTAGCCTAGCTATCCTAGGCCCTAAACACTAGGCTAGCTAGGCCTAGCCATTTAATGATAAGCTGCCTGTAGAACATCATATAAATCAATGATATCTGCATTAGGCTTAGGCTGGCCCTACATGTGTTGATAGGCCTACTTGTTGGTTTAGAGGCTGAAAATAATTTAAATACAAATAGGCCTAATGTGTGTTGTGTGGCTGGGATGCCTTTGTGTGTAGGTAGAGACTAGCCTATATAGAATAGAGAGGCCTGGCCTATGCAAAACCTGACGAAACTATATTAAAGTATTCCTTAATCAGAATAGCATGGCACACATCAACACTAGCCTGCTGTACCTATATTCCCTATGCCTATTATTAGTAGTACACCTGTATTGATATTTTATCAAAAATATGTTAGAACAATGAATGTTTGTTAGGCCAAGTCTATTGATGTTTGCTTGCTACATATTTCAGATATCCTCTAACAAACTACACATTTGGGACCAAGGATCCTCTGTATGAAAAAGACCCATCAGTGGCGAAGAGGTTTGCGCGGATGCGGGATGAGTTCAATAAAATGGGGACGAGACGGTCTGTTGAAGGCGTGCTTATTGTTCATGAGCATGGCTTACCACACGTACTACTTTTGCAATTAGGCACAACATTCTTTAAATTGTAAGTTGATTTCATCTTTACTGCACTTAAATATCAAATATCAATATACAGTACCAATACAGTATAGACAATTTAATGTTAATAATAGAAAGAAATGATAATAAAAGAGAAGATTAATTATTTATCTATTTATATTTATATTAACATGTAGTTTACTAATTATGTTTTTTCCAACTTCTATAGACCAGGTGGTGAGTTAAATCCAGGTGAGAATGAAGTGGAAGGCCTGAAACGCTTACTGACAGAGGTAAATCCTGTATACCTGTAAAGAAGAATGCTACAGTATCTATGTTGTCCATAACATAAACTTACTATTACCAGCATTTTTCTCATGTAGCTTTCTTGTGTAACTTGTGTTTTTTGTTGACACATCAAATACATGTACTTTGTTCAAATTCAATTGCAATTCAACTTAGAATGTGTAAGGGCCACAGGATCCCATATGAATTGCCACATGCGTGCTATTCCACTAGCAAATTGTCCCCTGGAAGATAGCTGGTTATGTGTATGTCACGCAGCAAAATAGATAAATGCAAGGAAGCTCAATGTAATGTAATGTAAGTGGATTTTATATAGTGCTTTATACCGAAGTCTCAAAGCACTCAAGGTGTGGACTAGCTTGTTCAATAACTTGCTTCTCTCCTAAGGGTCTCTTCGTGCCTAAGCTATCTCTCCTCTGTCCACAACCGGGGCTGTATGAACCAGTACACCGGGGTAACCCCCTAATCATCCCAAAAGATGTAATGGGTTCTTTAAAAAGTGCACATGAGCCAAATTGTGTAAGCTGGGCATACGGTTTATAGTCCTTATCTGAGAAGACTTGCTCTACCACCGGAACCGTACTGTACATTGTGGTGCCCCTGTCTTAACCACTCGGCCATTCAACTTGCCAATACACTAGATGACCTAGAAGTGGCTTCTCTCAACCTGTATTTGTCATGTTGTAACACTGACTACCTGCATGGAGGGAAACAGTATACATGTGCCAATGCCGAGTGTCAGTCCCACATTCCAATTCCCGATCGCTCAATTAACCACTGGGCTACATGATTTTAAAATATTAATATACTGTACTATTAATTTACAATGCTAATGACTTATTACTGTCTCTAATTGGATAGATACTTGGCCGACAAGATGGTGTACCTCAAGAATGGGTGATTGAGGATGTGATAGGCAATTGGTGGCGCCCTAATTTTGAACCTCCTCAGGTAGAGTAAAATATAACCCATATTTTTTAAATCTGAAAAGGACAAATGATTCCATATAGGCCTATTTTTAAAGTACTGCTAAAGAAAACATGGCATGTTCTGGTTCATGATGAATAAATTCTGCTTGCTTCTGCAAATTACTCGGTTAAGAAGATCTCGGTTATAATTTTTCAATGAGACACAAATCCAGAAAATTGAGATTTTACAGATTTGTGTGTCAGCCAGTTTAAGAGTAGATGCATAGAATATAGAAATGGTATCATTTATGCATCTCTTTAATTAGTGAGGAATTATTTTCAATTGAAAGTTTAATACCTTAATCTTTGTCCACACTATTTATGTGACAAATAAATTTGACATGCTCATATTTGGATGTAGAATATGACATCATCATGCCCATATATGGTCATATCACACACATTTTGCACATAAAATATGATAGTGTGGACAAAACATAAGTACCAACAGTATTTTTCAGTCCGTAAGATAAAATAAAAACATGATTAGGAAATGATATTTACAAAATTTTACTGTGTCGTACATAGTTATAAATTCTTGATAATATTAATTGAGCTATTTCTGTTTCTTTTAGTACCCGTATATTCCAGCACATATAACCAAACCTAAGGAACACAAACGACTGTTTTTAGTGCAACTACAAGAAAAAGGTATTGGTATCCCACTTAAAATATTAAGTGCATAATTTAAATCATTAATTCTCTTCTAATTTCTAATGAAACTTAAGAATAATTTTGCCATGAATACCCTTTAAAAAAAAAATATTTTATTATATAAATACCGCACTCGTATAGGGCGACCCGCGTGTAAGACGACTCCAGAGTATGAGGAAATATTTGGACGATTTTTTTATGTCGGGCTTATAATATGACACCCCCCCCCCCCCCGTTTCATTGTGGGAATACCTACTTTTTTCTGCTCTTTGTGATCTTGATACTGCATATAGCTGGCTAAAAACAGAGCCAAATGCAAGGCTAATTTTTAAAATATTACAATTTTATGTTCAATGTTTATAATAAATGTTCATCAAAATCTTATTTCCCCGTATTTAAAATTGCATGCATTCATACTAACATTTATTAGCTTCATTGCAGTAGTAAATCACGTGTTACGGACAATCTGCACATTAGACAAACATGATTTAAAAATCTAAAACTTGTATGTTATGCGTATAAAACGGCCCCGTTTTTTTATCGTAATTTGCTATTGTAACCCTTGTCTAATATGTGAGTATATGGTAATATATTTATTATTAAATACTGTATATTATTTTACATTTTTATTTCTGCAGCTTTATTTGCTGTTCCAAGAAATTACAAGCTAGTTGCTGCCCCTCTGTTCGAATTGTACGATAATGCCACTGGCTATGGACCAATCATCTCAAGCCTACCACAGAACCTCAGCAGGTAAACCAATCAGACATGTTGACAGATACAATGATCTTCTTGTAATGAGTGTTTGGTGCAGTTGTAATTTACAAGAAGTGCACTATCAATGTTTACAACTTTGCTGTTGACATTTAGAATCAATTATAAATTATTGGGACCACATTCAGGGGACTTGATGATGGACACCATTAAATTGAAAGAAATCCCTAATTTTAAATTTATTTCTTTACCTATATTAGAATGCAAAATAGTCGGTCTACATAGCCATGCGAATTAGTGTAGAACCTACTAACATGTATGCTGGATATATTTTTTTAACAATGGTTTGCACAGAACCCCTTGAACAAAAACATACGTACTCCTTAAATCCAAATAATGATAATAGGTCCTTAATACAGTCTACAGAAGGGTAGACTTAAATAATCTATCAACTTCACTATGGTCAATACACTTCCTTTGCTTGTTACATCTGTTAACCTAAGTGTTTTATGGACAAAACAATTTGTATGCAGTTGAACTTGCCTAAGTCTAATCCAAAATGGCATTGAAAAATTGTTATAAAAAACAGTAACTCGTATAAAATTTGACTTACAGATTGTTAATTAACAGTAAACACAACAATTCGATCGACTTAGAAATTATTCGAGTTGGGCAAGTTTAACTCTTTTTGCATATTATTTAGTTTTTTGCTTTGGTTATGGGATTTAACTTAAAAAATTTTTTTTTTCTTTGTTCACACTATAGGTTCAACTTTATCTACAACTGATGGAGAGTGTGTGGTAAACACAAGCAAGTTGTAGACATCCTTGCATTACACATTAACTGGTGATCAAGTTCTTGATGGTTAATGTGCAGAGTCTGGATCACAATACCATCAGAGTAGCGAAATTGAATTAACATAAGCATGCTTATTGCAAAGCAGATATTTTGTCCAGATCAATACACCTGTATTTAGCACTGAAGGATTAATGATTGTAAATAGTAATCAAATGGAAAAAACCCCCACTATTTTTTTGGCATTTCTTTCGCAAATCTTATTACGGAGCTTTTGCTACACACACTGCTCTAGGCCCACTAGTAATCTTGAGAGACATGGTGCTGTAAGTGCTCGTTATAGGCCTGAACTAAGAACAAATAATGGTCAGATATTGTTCCCAGTTATGTGACAATAATCTATTTGCAAATTGAAAAAAGGTCTTGTTCCCATAAATTCTAACCTGGCGCTATGGCTCTAGTTACGACATTTGACCAACTTTTGCAGAGTACCATTCATATGGCCATCATAGATAAATTTGATTGAAGAACAATTATGTCAGCACATTTCAAAACCCAAAATACAGTTGAACTTGCCTATGTCAAATCCAAAATGGCATTGAAAAACTATTAGACTTGGAGATTGTAATGGAATACACAATTTGGCATATACAGTAAAATAAAATTGATTAGGAAATTATTTGAGTTAGGCAAGTTTAACTGTACATAAATTTTTGTTGTTTTTTTTATATCTTTTTATACACATTTTGCAGTAAATTTTAACCCACTAATTTAATTTACCCTTTTAAAAGAGATCAGGCATTCTCATTTGATATTTTACAGAAAATATTCTAATAAATTGTCCTTTTTGTGGTTATTTTGTGTAAATACTAGCTAAAGTATTAGGTATTGTCAGACTCCTACAGGTTGGTTTTTGCAGTGGCAGATTCAAGGGGCCCCTAAATTTTTCAAAGTTTAAAAAAAAAATGGAGAAAAGGAGAAAATTTTAACCAAATTTAGGTGTGAGAGTCCCATATTCATAAATTTTCTTTACGCAGCCCCACCATGGTGGGGCTGAGGTGGTGTGGAGTTTCCATCAGTAAAAGTCCCCCCTCTTATTTTGAATTTCTGGATCTGCCACTGGTTTGTCTGGCTATTTAGCATAATGTACTTGATGTCGGTGTTGGTACATTTTTATTAATGGAAAGAATGATCATTCTGTATATATTACTTGCTATGTTTTGTAGACAAATAGATTACTGTTGGAAATAAAATCAAGTGTTTGCATATAGCCAATTAGCATTACATTTGTTTATTCATTGTTTCATTCTAAAAGTACAGAATAATAAATGACTTGTTACAAAATACTAGACATTGAAAATCGTTCAAACACGGTTTTGAAATTCCCAACAGATAACTGTACATCCAATTACTCAAATAGTGAATAATATTGGACAGGGCAGAGGATAATACATATGGTACGAATGTGCCACTGTTACTAAAAGCAGAACTATGGTCAGAGCTGTTGTTTCAGAATTTATATTTAGGCCCATACCCAGTACACTGCAATCTCGACATTCAAATTGGAGGATTATTTACAGAAAATTACTCCGCCACAGTTGACTTGCCATATAATAAATTTCTGCAGCCCCAATAATAAATTTGATTAAATATGCAATGTGTTGCCATTTAGTCTCGTTTTAACTTTGGTGCTACAGACATATTTTTTTTGTTTTGTTTTGAAATGGCAATACAGTAGCACAGCTTGTATTTAAAATTGAGGAAGGTTTCAGTGATCCTAAGTTAACAGAAAGCTGTGACTAGCCAAGACTCTCCCAAAAAGTTGGACTGAAAAGGTGATGTGTAATGCCAATTAAAAATATGGAGGGAGGTCTTTCAGGGTCGTTGCTTCTAAGCTCTGCAATGGGGACGATTGTTGTCTCTGTTTTTAAGCAGACTAAAATCACACCTTTTTCTTTCTTTCCTGTTGTTAGGGAAGACTAGGTCGGATAATAACACTATTCAAGCGCATGCGAGTCACGTACAAGCTAACCACTGCTTGTGGGTAGTCTCTGAATGTGAACGGTGCGATAGTGTTGGTTCCTCTGTGTTTGTTTCTTATTTTATTTTGGCATAATTAGCTTTAAGTTGACCCACTAAGATAGATTTTGCTATTTTTGTTTTCCCCACAGCGCATTGAGGTTATATACCGTAAAACCTCGAATTGAAGCCCTAGGCTTCTTTTTTTTTTTTTCCGAACTTTGGATGGGCTACTTCTACAAAGTAAAGAGGGGGCTTCTTTTCAAAATGAATGATGTACATTTTGTGAATTTGTACTATAAAATAATTAAATAAGGCCACTGTAACATCAATTTATATCATGAAGTGTATTTAAATGGCACTAATCGCCTAAACTACTGCATAAAGCCAAGCTTGTTTTTAATTTATTATGTTTTCTGAAATTCATGTACAGTGTTTGTATTGTACTATCTCAAAAAGAAGCCACGATATCTTGAAAAGAAGACCATGGGCTGCTTTTTGGGGGTGGGCTTCTTCTTGAGGCTACTTTTGCAACTGGGCTTCAGGTTTTACGGTATTATGTGCTATACAAGTCCCCAACGATTACCATATATAGAAAAATGTTTGTGTTGCAATGTTCACTTTCCTTTGCAAACACATATTAAGCTTCATCGATACATTTGTCCCCTGAAAACAAGACAAAGATGGTGCTCCCATCTAAATGCCCTGCCTCCATCTCACTTCTTCCCCTCCTGTGTGTTTGTCAGCATTGTATTTAACTTGTGTATATTTACAACCACCACTTTAGGCCTCTTTTGACATCATACAGTGATGCATTTTGCTTGCCCACTCTTTACAACAACCCCTGCCTCTTAAGATCTTCATAGGTCTTCTTGTTAACAACGTTACCAATAGAATCCTCAAACTCTTCCTGTAATAAAAATAGAAACAATTCATCCAAACTTGAATTTAATGAGCTGTAAATATGAATGGAACATAATTCAGCTATAGGTGCAGTTTGGCACAGAGGTTGTGGTTCTGCTTCTCAACCTTGAGGTCGGAGGTTCAATCGCTGGCTGTGCATTTACCTTGTGTCCTTAGGTAAGGCACTTTACCTAAGGTTTTCTACTCTCCACCCAGGAGTACAAGTGGGTACCTGGTAGGTTCAAACACAAAATGTGCTGCTGCAACATTATGGAATTCTCCCCAGGGACCTGAGTATGTGTTCCATCCAATGACCAGGGATAATACAGTAATATTAAGCGCATAGGTCTCTAAAATGTTGTTAATAACAACAACAACAACAACATTATTATTATTATTATTATTATTATTATTATTATAAATTTTCTTACTAACCTCGGTTTCGGCTTGGAACCTTTCTGCTGTTTTGGATGACTTCAACTTTTCCCACACTGCAGTAAAACAGATACATACTAATTATACCAACAAGTCATGAGATACCAACAAGAAACTATTTGAGGATACTTTAATGAAATATATGTTAAGTAAAGACTATGTATTCATGTAACAACTAAATTACCTAAAAACCTAAATTAAATGAAAAATAAAAATTTATCAGCAGCAAATGCAGGAGTCGGAGCCTAAATGAACACATGTACTACATTATTAACAGTTTGATGCTTCCATATTTATGAGGTACAATAAAACAAATACAACATGGTTTTATTTCGATAAAACGGTGAACTCTACTTTCCTTGTGGATGGATGATTCTCGTTGGGAGGTAGCCCAAATTTTACAGCACCTCTGGAAGTAAAATTCACTACTTCACCTCCAACAATGGTGTATTTGTATACTATACAACTTTCTAACTTAATGTACTCAAAATGGTACAAGTTTCATCATCATTTCCAATAGCTCTTGATAATAGGCAGTAGTGAGTGAGTTAGCGGATCGTGGTATTCAATAACTTTACGCTCAGAATACTACAGACAAATAGCCAAGTGCTCACAAAGAGTGAAGATGCATTTCTTGACCATTGGCCAAAGCAGTGTGAGCTCAGCTTCACATGCAGAAGAATAGGGAGTGAGTAACTTACGTGCAAGGGCATCTTCTATGTTGGTGACATTAGCAAAATGTGCTGTATTTGGAATGCCTAAGCATCTCATACCATGGGCGTGACGCCATTCCTGTAACCAAAAATGAAAAGCAATGAGAGTTTCTACCAATATTAACTTTAATGTAAAGAGTATAAATACGCTATAAAAAAATAAAAAAAGCAACAGCTTAAACACTTTAATTAGGAAAGCTTGTCTTAATGGTAATGGTTTTTTTAAGCGAACCATTACATTTTTTTTATTTACATGTTCTGGTTTCTCATGGTTTGAAAGTGCTTGTGTGAAACGAACCAAAAATCTCGGAATATCAAACTTACAACTTGTTAATATTTGTTAAAAGTTGTAATATTTTCTGCTAGTGTGAAATGGTTATAAGACTTCTCGACTAGCTAAGGCTTACGAAGGATCACATTAATTCCAAAGCATACAAAGCACAGTGAATACTAGAATAAATAAATAAACACTATTTTGAACAATCCTAGTGCCTTTCTTTGCCAATTATTTCTCATGGTAATGGTGGGCGGTTGTTTTTGCAACCATGACACTACCCTTTCCTATAGTTTCACACTGATTGCATTGTAAAATTTCTGCATAGCTATACTGACTGTAAGTCATGTGACTGGCTGTAAGCAACCTCACGGAATGGGTCTATTGGAAGCGGTGCAATAATTAATCTCTAAAATATAATAATCTCTACAAATACATTGAGGCTAATTCAGAGGTACACTGATTTCGACTAGAGTACTTTAAACAGTACATGTATTGAGGGGAGAGAGTAAAAATATTGAGTTGTGGGGTTTATCACACCATCAAACATGCTCATAAAAATTTACCGGTTTTATCTGAAAAGAGGATTACGGAAAAGCGAGGGGAAAATTAGGTGAAAAGGAAAAGCAAAGAAAAATAAATATTCTTTCTACGAGCATATAAACAAATGAAGTTCAAATTCAAGAAGCCTTATTTCTTTTACTTTTACTAAAAATAAATTTCTGCTGTAAAATATTTGACTTACTGCAAAATGCCTCTGGAATGCTTTTGGACCTCTATAGGTCTGCTCACCACATATCTCACATGAATAGTTAATGTTGAGACCATGCAGCTTGTACAACCAATACGGTATAGGCTACAAAATGATAAAGAAAAGTAATAAATACATATACTGTACTAATGCAATTAAGTTCGAAATCTTACTCTAAATTTATCAAACTATGAATTGCACTGACATTCATGTTATACGTATTCCACAAAAATCTATAACCACACCAAACCCAGTGCAAAAAAAAAGACTTGTTCCTCCATGATCAAAAGAGTATATGCACAAACTGGTGCATCACCAAAGCAACGTGTGTCCCAACACTCACTCAACAGGTGCAAGTCAATGAAAGGAATTAGAATTAAGATGGACCTACTGTTGTCATACTTACAACTTCATGTATGAACATTTCGCAAATTCAACACAACTCTCAGAGATGCCATACCTAGACATGAAGCCTACAGGTGGCTGAAGTTATTACATATTACTGTAAATATAAAATTGTTCACCTTTCCATCCCACCCTAGTGGTAGGTTCTTTGGGTTATAGATGACTTCATCATCCTCGTTATCACTTTCGCTGTCGCTATACTGCTCAACCTCATCATCTTCACGTTCAGCGTCTGTGCGAGCCTGCTTACGTTGAATGTTTTCACGTGTGGATAACCGTTGTTCCTGTAACAGTAATGAACAACCAATATAACAACAAATATAGCTAATCTATCGTACAAATACAGTGGTGTGACAGCTATTGGCTCTCACTGGCTAACACCAGGGGCTGGATTCATCAAACTAGAAATCAGCTTAAATTGGTCTTAATTCCATTTTTTTGTTTAAGTCAAATTTATCAATATTGCTTAGCTTAAAAATTGCTTAAAATTAAAAAGTTGATCGTACGCATGTGCCATCTAAGACGATTTTTAAGCTAAGATTTTGCTAAAATGGTTTGATAAGTCAGCTAAAGATATTTGCTTAGGGGCACTTTTTGAACTTAAGACATTTGCTAAGCTGAGATCTAAAAGTCCCGGGCCAGGGGCCCAAAACTTACAGGGATAGTTCAACGTATGTGTGATAATCTTACACAGATGCACCTCACACAAACAGCAGGAGACCCTTGCGAAATTAATCATAGCATGTGCCGTGTATACAAATTTCTCTTATGTAAATCGGGTGCAAGTGTGTACAGTTTTCTAAACCTGTGATGACACTTACCCCGAGTTGTTCGGATAGGTAATAGACTTGAGCTTCCAGGAAAGCTAAATCTCTGTGCTTTTCACTATCTCTATAATTGTAATAAGATAAACACATGTTTATTGGTTTAATAAATATGATATAATGAATAAAAATACAAAAGTCTTTGAGAATACCGTATATACTGGCGTATAAGACAAGGTTTAAAATAGCAAATTATGATAAAAAAAGGGGGTCGTCCTGTGATGTACTAAATATTAGACTTTTGAATCATCTTCGTCTTATGTGGGATCGTCTGTAACATGCAAATTTACTAACCTTCTAAAAGTTAATATAAATGAACGCAATTTTAAATACTGGGAAATAAGATTTTTATTAATATTTTAAAAAACCCATAAAATTGTATTATTTTGAAGATTAGCCCTACATTTGGCCATCAAGACCATAAAAAGCAGCAAAAAATATGAATTCTGACAGTGAAACGTGAGATCGTCTTATTTGCCAAACATACAAAAATCATCCAAAAACCTTCTTAAACTCGGGGGTCATCTTATACGCGAGTATACACGGTAATAATAATGGAAGTCACAATATAAACACCACATAACAAGGGGCAAATTAAAATCACAAAAATAGTATACACATACAAAACAAAATATAAACATGAAAGATAAATGTTCAAAAATTAAGCACATGAAATATATTTTTTATACATGTATAAAATAAACAACTTACTTCTTTCCTCCTTTGCCAGATTTACTCTTGGCAAAAAGAGTGGGATCCAACTGATTGAGCGGAACCCCTTTCGTTGTGAAGAGTCGCTGCGCCCGTTGGTCCAAAGTTCCACCACACTTTAAATTCAACGCCATCAAGGCTGATTTTAATCGATCAAGACCCAAGGATGCCAACTCCTCCGGAGAAGAAAATGCGGAAAGGTCCAAATGGGCACCAGCGTAAGTCATGGCACTACTTGCTTCTTTCTGTGTATTAAAAAAAAATACAAGTGAATTAAAGTTAGCAATGACTTTTTCATTTTTCACGATTATGATAAGTGTTACTTAATAATTATCTTGCTGAATTGGGATTAAATGTATTAACTCTGTTAACTGGATGAATCAGGTTAACTGGTTTACCCAGGCAAACTGGATTACAGTTTACCAATAACCAACAATAGTCATTGCCATCTTTCTACTAGTGTAAATTTTTAAATATTTTTGCATTAATGTATGCGGGAGCTTTATAACGTGTGTGTATATCACAAACTAACCAAATGGTAAAAACCAAGATCAGATTCTCACCTGCCATCCTGGGAATTGTCCCGTCTCCCACTGCTTCTCAAATTCGACTTTAATATTGTCCATCTCTTCAGGAAGGTCTACAAGGGGTTGAATTCTAATCAAGTAATTCCCCAAATAATCTATCAGCATATCAAGATACCTAAATATGAAGAAAAATGAACACTACAATAATGATTTTTGTTTTCGTATTAGGGCTGACAGACTGCATGTCAATTTGTCAAAAGTTGGTGGCTATTTGTGTGGAATGTCAATGGAAATTATTTGCCATAACATCATGTTGCATTGAGTTCCGTATGGGATTCTATCAAGCTATCATTGGCAAAGTTTCCAGATGTTGCCCTCAGAGTTCAGCAGCATTATTTTTGTTATAAATAAAAAATAAAATAAAATATAGAACTGACCATTACAGAGTTTTTAACATTTTTTTTTAAACTGTTGTTACAGCACCATCAATGATTGTAATCTGCATGTTTTACAAAAAGCTGAATTAAGAGATTTTTACAATGATTTCACTAAAATTGAATAGTTGAGATATTGCTGTACTATAAGCCCCCTTTCAGCAGACTTTTTTGTAGCCGGCCTACCTGAGCTTATTGCCTACCCTTTAAATTTCAGCGGATTTTGTGGAACCCGGCCCCACCCTCTGGACTTATACTCTGTAAAATGTGGTAAACATAGAGCACCATTCTGTGGTACATAAGCACTTTAATATTTGAACAGCTTAAAATAGAAGTTACCTTCTATATTCTGCATTCTTCTTGTCTTTAGGAATATCAAACAGATGATCAAATGTTGCCAGGTATGTTAAATAATCCAATTTCTATAACAGAAAAATGTATTTTCCATTAAGAAGATATCTCAACAAGACAGTATAAGATACATGTAAGACACACTCTGTCAAGCCCCC
>NW_022730378.1:45022-48126 GCF_011630105.1 Anneissia japonica | reverse complement strand
CCTAAAAAAAAAAAAAAACAACATACATTTTCTACTACTGTGAAAAAAAAAATGATGGATAATCCCTAAAAGTCTTAAATCCTTCCTCTTCAAATTGCTCAACAGCTTTCTAACATCTTCCAGGCCAGTGACAAGCCACTTTTTGTTTGTTTTAATTGGCACTTTAAAAATGTGTATTATTGTTATTATTAAAAGATGTACCTCAACTCCTTTCAAATTGATGAACTTGTCGTAGCATTCATGTAGATCTAAGTATTTGCCGTAGCCTTCCTCGTCCGTAAACTCTACCAGCAACAGATTCTCATCCACTGGGTTTGTACGCTCTTCATCCAACAGTTCAAATTCAACTGACATTGGAACAGAGATCTACAGCAAACAAAAAAAAAAAAGCAGTGATGTAACACTAAAAAAGTTCTCACTGACTAAAGATAGAGTTATTTTAGAGAGCTAAATCCTGACAATTGCTTGATATTAAAATATCAAATTATTTCAACCAACTTACCTCATTTGGATGCTTTTTGTGAAAATCCTTGAGGACTTTGAGTCGAGAATAAAATTCTTGAAATTCATTTGGTCCTGACAATGCCTGGACTTCCTCTTTTCGCAGACTATGAAAAAAAGATAAATATAACAATAAAAAAATGCCATAATATGAAATAAAAATCAGAACATCAAGAAAGAGAGAGAAAAACCACAAAATAAACTGAATTGTCTATTAACATTTAAAAATAAAATAATAAGAAATCTTAAAGCCATTCAAATATAAAGAATATATAAATGGGACATCGAGTATAAAGGCTTAAAACCATTTAATATAGAAAGAGAATTTAACCAAATTACTGTAAAAACCATTACATTTTATATCACAATAGGTTATGTAAGGCAAATAATGATAAAGCATTGACAGACAGTGACACTGTAATTAATTTTAATGAAAATAGACGTGTATGGTTAATTACTTTAAAAATGTTAAAGGGGTTGTAGCTGTAGAAAACTAAGGGTGGGTGATAGATATTTTAAGGGTAGGTGGGTGATAACATTGATAAACTCTACATACAGTAAGAGTAAATTTTAAGGATGGCAAAGTGGGGTTAATAAGGGTGGGTGGAGGGCCATGAAGTTAGCTTTAGACTGGGTGGAAAACTTCAACAAGGCTGGGTGGCCCCACCCATCTCTGCCCCACCATAACTACATCCCTGATGTTATCTACAGTTACCACTCGGCTTAAAGCCTTGTCCTGACTACCAAGTTTCATTTGACAAACACATGCGAGTGACATGCCTAAATATGGTCATGATGACATCACATCATGGCCATATATAGGCATATCATGACTATATATGGGCATACAACAAGAAAATTTGACAGTCTGGACAGAGCTTTAACGGTGACAATCAATATGACAATCATACTCACCCATCCTTATCTTCATACAACTCTTTCAATTTGTAGGAACTATCCATATGACGCTGTAGGAGGTAATTAATCAACGATGATCATTTTCATAATTAATATTATTATTTGCCATGCAAACCTTCAAACAAAATTTAAAATACTTCTGGTAACCTAATATTAATAAACATATTAATTTATAATATGTTTTATTTCCTGATTACCTGGGTGTTAAATAAATCACAGCTATCAAAAAGGAGTTCTACTAAATTTACTATAAGTACTATGAAAACTTTTTTTTACACATTTTGTTTCTGTTTCCATTGGCTTGTTTTGGCATGGTAAAAATAAACATTATATGTTTAAAAAATAAATAAATAACATTTTTGGACTCATGGGAGAAACTATCATACAATCAAATGCAATGACTTTGATTTTGTATACTGATGCAAACTGGCTTTAATAAAACATCTATTTCATGTATTTGGTGTCTTGAAATTAATTTTTCAGTACTGTTTAATTTAATTGTTTTATCGAATCATGATTTTATTTGATTGCAGTCCAATAAAGTTGAATTTTGAATTTCTCTTATTACTTTTTAAAGTAAGGGTGTAATAATCTACACATCTTGTATGGGTCCGGAAACAAAATTGTAAATACAGTAACCTAGGCCTACATTAACTTTAAGAATTTAATTTTAATTGATACTCACATCACGAAGAATTTTGACACTTTGATCAGAGTTGATCTGTTCTCTCGTCTGAAATACAAGGGAAAATTATAATTTTATCCATTATATAACAAAACTATACACTTAGATACTGCCAAAAAATTATGAAAAGAAAACTCCAAGGCCAATCAATATAAACAAGCTCTTAGGTCAAATGCCCTAGGCCTTGCTAGGGCCAGTGAGATACAGGATGTGGTCACCCACTGCCAGGTGGTAATTGAAATTCTAGGGGCAAGTTTGATTTGTGAGTGAGGCCTAGCGTATAGCCTAGCCTTTAGCAACAAAGAAAAGGGTACCAAAGTTAAGCCTAGACCTACATACTTACCGTGTTCTTTTTATGAAGCATTTCTTTCGTCATCGCATTCACAATCCGCTCTTTTTCCTCATGAAGCCTCCTTTGCTGCTCTAATAAAGTTTCCATAATTTCATATAAATTCTCGCATGTACTTACACTCACAACGCTGCCGCTCTTCGGGATCGTTTCCTTCGTTCGTCGTCGATACAGTGAAGGGGTTGCCAGAAGTTAGCTTGGTAATTGCCCAATTGCTAATCTCTGATCAACTTTTGCTTTTAGTACAAAATACAGGATAACAATTATATAATATTATAAATAAATTAACTAGTGTGAACATTAAAGAGATTGCTAACAATTTTCGATCTTAAAATCAATTTTCTTGTCCATTATCCTGTTATTTTTTTAATCTACAGTACTTAGATTAAATTATTTGAGAATTAGCATTTTCAGACAGACGTGTCTCTCACCACTTGTATATTTAACTGCTTTAGTTACGCAAGTTATATTTCTTCTTTTCAGATTCGTTAGGCCTACTCACAGAGCTTAATCCTTCTCATCCCAGTTCTTGAATCAGTACTTGTCTGTTAGTTTCTGTTATAAATTCTAACCTCCTTGCATGTCCTCCCCGATGTCCTCTCTTTATACATCTATAGCATTGTAGCTTAAGCTGTTATAACGATGTACTAC
>NW_022730378.1:39673-44939 GCF_011630105.1 Anneissia japonica | reverse complement strand
GTACAGATATAGATATTTACGTAATTCTTCGGGCATGCGCACTACAACTGTATTTGTTTTGGTGAAGTGATTCAGACTCAGTTGATGCTCTCACCTGAGGTTGATTTATTTTACTCTTATTGGTTACAATATCTACATTCTCGTAATCGAAGACGTTGGTTAATACAATTCACAGGTTTGAAAAGTTTCATATATTTCATTTCAAAGTCTGATAGGCAATTTGACGAACTCAATTTTAGGCTAGGCTGCCGGAGATAGCCAGGTTTCGTCGAAAAAATTCTGAGAAGCAGCGCAGCTGGGCCCGGCCCTAAACTAAAGTCAACGCGGGCCCTGTACAGTTTTAGGTTGATCATCATAGGCCTAGTTATTTATTGTTCTTCCTAAGAGTCAGTCGTGCGGCCTTGGGTAACCTGGCCCAATAAACTGGATTTAGCTTTATCTTCTTGTAATTTGACATTTTTGTATCTTCATCAAAAAAAGAAAGTGAAAATTGAAATTTAATTTCCTAAAATCGGAAAAATTGTGCTATCCTAGATGACACAAGGGCCTAGGTCTACTATGAATAATAGTGCAAGTACAGTATTTTAGTTCTGACATGCCATGTGCATAATTAGATAGCAAAAGGACAGCTCCAGCCTCCACCAATCAACACACCTCGGATTTACCGGATGTAAAATCGTTGGAAAAATATCAATGGCCACTTAATTTAATTTTCTCAGTTTTCAGAGGTGGATTTAGGGGTGGGGGCGGCCCCCCCCACTTTTGGGCATCTCTGGATCCACCCCTGGTTCTAAATATAAAAAAGATTCTGATTTATTAGAGAAGGTCCAACAACGCTCCACCAGATTGATTAGAAGTCATTCGTTGTTCGAGTATAAGGATTTATGTAGTAAATCATCTGAATATAAAGTCTATAATGTTTCATTAAAAGTTTATAAATTGTTGATGAGTACTAAAATATATTTTTTTCGAATTTGTGTTGAAGTTTTCCTGATATTTTACAGGTGGTTGTTTAACATTTAAAACCTTTGCTTATTTTTGTTACTATGCCATAGATTTTGTGATTGAAATGGGTTTCAACAAGAACAAACTGAAGGTGAATTTAAAACTAACCATCAACAGACTGAAGTTGTTGGAAAAAAAGAAAAGTAAGTGCATTGTGCAAAGACCCTTTTCTAAGTTCATATTATGATATAACTTACTCTCATAGTCTCAATACAGGAATATTAACAGGGTTCATAAATATTTTACATGACAGGTAATAACATTTATTTGTCATATAAAAATTGATAGTAGTGCTTAATTCTCCACACTATCAAAGTTTCTTGTACAAAAAACTGTTTTATGCCCATATATAGTCATGATGTGCCTATATATTGTCATGATGTGATGTCATCATGACCATATTTAGGCATGTCACATGTTTTTGTCAAATATAATTTGATTAAGATCAGCATATGAATCTGCAGCTGACCATATTTTATCTGTATTGCCACCGCAATGCACTAATATCTAGCCACAAAATTATGGAATACTCCGCTAGAAAACTGAAGTGCATTGATGCATCACATGCTATATAACTTCGTCAATTTTGATATTTGAAAAGTAAATTACTCGAAGCTCTTATCTATATCTTTAGACTGGATATGTTGAGATGTAATAACTTTATAGAAATGTTTAGAAAAATAATCAGTGCCATTCCCATTTATTTATTAAAATATTCATTACAAATTTATTTTTTCAGCTGAATTAGCTCTGAAAGCAAGGAAGGAAATTGCTGATTACATATCAAATGGCAAAGACGACAGAGCAAGAATTAGAGTAAGTTTGTTAATGATAATAATATTTAGCACTTAGCACACTGCAGTGTTGGCTCCAAAAAAATTGCCAATTACCAGTACTGTTGCTGGGATCAACATTTTGCAACTAGGCAGCAGCGCTTGTCTGAGTTGACAGTGTCGGGAACAGTACTACATAGTACAGTATTCTTCATAACTTTTTCCTCCACTTTACTAAAATATTTCATGTTTGCTCAAATATGAGGCTTGCCATCCCAAGGCCAGCATCAGTGACCAATGCCGTAGCTGGGATTTTCAAACAGTGTAGGACAATATCAGGGTGGACCCACTTTACGCGTAAATTCAAATAATGTCGACCCATTTTACGCAAAAATATGAAAAATCTGGACCCATTTTATTAAAAGTTTAGAAAAATTGTGTGGGACTCTCCCAATAGCTGGCTACGGCATTGTCAGTGACCAAAAAATTAAAATTTTGGAATGGCAAACCTTATATACATTATATTTTTTTTTAGGTCGAGCATATTATTCGTGAGGATTATTTGGTTGAGGCGATGGAGATAATTGAGTTGTACTGTGACCTATTACTAGCCCGGTTTGGTCTCATCGAAACTACCAAGAATGTTGAACCGGGACTGGAAGAAGCTATTTGCTCAATCTTATGGGTTGCACCAAGGCTAAGCTCAGATATCCAAGAACTTAAAGTGGTACTTTATATGGCATATATTGCATAGCCATGAGGGGCCATCCATAATTTTTTTAAATGTTCAACATTTTCAAAAGATTAAAAAACATATGCTTTGGTGGGGGGGGGGAGAGGGGGGGGGGGTGTTGAAAGTGTAGGTATAAAAGTACTCTTTTATAAAAAAAAAAAGTGATGATTTCAAAATTGATGCAAGTTAACATTTTATTGTGTACTCTCTCATGGGGGAGGGCAGGGTCACAGGAAAGAATATTTTTGTACTCTTTTGAAAACGATTAAAATTATGGATGACCCCTTAAACTAATGTCAAGTTCAGGTTCTACTTCAATTTCAATTTTTTTTATTGGATTTTTATTATAGTTTGTTAATATCATTGGCATATGCAGGGGTTATTTAGCATTCTTCTCAGTTACTCTGCTAATAGAATGATTTTGAATCACAGGCGTTTGTGGCAGTTTTTTTGTCATATTTTAGACCCAGTGCTCTATTTTATTTTCAAATAATTAAAACAACACCTAAATTATAATTTTACATTTTTAAAATTGAATAAAAAATTAATAGTATTCAACATTTCGTGATGGAAAAAATGTAAATAAGTAAAAACAAATGGTTAACTTTCAATAAAAAATCTCTATATATATTATATATCAAAAATTCATAGAAATCATCATTACATAATGGAAAACATTTTTAATAAATAAAAACAAATAACTGAAAACAAATTACAAATAAACAATTAAAAACAAATGGTTTACTTTTTTTTTTTCTTTTTTCTTTTTTTTTTCTAATTCTCTCTCAGTAACATTTATTTCGTAATGGTCATAAGAAAACATACATATGAAAAATTATTATATTCTTAAAATAACAAAATTTGATTTTATTAGACTTGCAGGTGAAAAGAAAAAAAAAACCGAGTCTTCTTGTATAAGTACTTAAGATTGAGATCCAGTGATGATTATATTATTATCAATATGAATATGATTGGCATAATTAATAACTTTTCGTTCTTGTTTGCTCACAGCTAAAGTTGAAGATGAGTTACCAAGCACCGCCACCGTCTTTAAACAATAAAATCTGTATATATTTTATTAGTTACACATTATGACATGATTTAGTAGTATACTGAAATGTGAACTTTTCATAACTTACTATACACTTAGATATCAGATCAACTGTTCATGAAGTATGGGAAACCCTACTGTGCTGCAGCCAGAGCTGATGAACATGATAAAGTTAACCAAAGGGTGAGTAAAATAATGTAATTTGGGAATAGTTAGTGATCAATATTTCAGCAAATCAACTATAAAAGTTTGTGGTAGTAATCATCATTGTTAATATTATTAACATCAGCGCTTATTCGAGCTGCTCCTCTCCCAGTGTTCGGTTGGCAGAACCGAGTCTTCTTGGATAAGTACTTAAGATTGAGGTCCAGTAATGATTATATTATTATCAATATGAATATGATTGGCATAATTAATAACTTTTCGTTCTTGTTTGCTCACAGCTAAAGTTGAAGATGAGTTACCAAGCACCGCCACAGTTGCTGGTAGAAAATTATTTGGTAGAAATTGCTAAAAGCCACAATGTTCCCTTTGAACCAGATCCAACAGTACTATTAAATGTAAGTATGTTGATGCTTATCCTTCCAGTTCATTTCTAATGCCAAGAAAAACAACTTTGCCTAAATAAGACCTATGCAGATACTTCAAGATCTAGGATCAGCTCTTTTTTTTTAATGCAAAAATACATTTTCCCCAGCCTAGAGAGAGCTCAAAATACTAGTAGTAGTAGGAACGGTTTGGCGCCTTTTAGGTTCAAACACAAAAATGGTGCTGATTACTGCTGCAAAATTATGGAATTTTTATAATTATTATTATTATGTTTCAAATGGCCACTGTTCAAGTTTTAAACAATACATATGCTACCTTTGGTTACATTAATCAACTAAAGTGCATGGTTTACAAATTTTATGACAGGACATTTTAGACTTGGATAGACTAAAATATATCTTATAAGGTAAAGCAAAATGCGGCTAATATGGTTCCTTGTGATGCACCAGTATTTAAAAAAAACAATAGTAATATATCTTGAATTTAATGTTAAATTAGTTTTTTAAACCCATGAATTCATATTTTTAGCCTGCAGATGTAGAATCTTTGTTGATCGACACAGATGAAATGGGTGGGCCCCCTGGAAACAGTAGCTCAGGAAGTGGAGGTGGTGGTGGCGGCGGTGGATTGGCCCAGCCTATGCCTCCACAACCATACCCATACCCGCCAACTCAGGTAAGCCTATAGCAAATCATTCCTATTTTTAAAGCTGGTAAGTAGTACCAGGTGTCTGATAAATTAAATATACCTGGATAAGCTGGTGTGTCTATTGTACCTTGTGGATAGCGAAACATTCCACATGTAAAGTTCATACCTCAATTGTTATCAAGGAGCCAAAATTCAAATTCATCTTTAGTACAATCAATTAAAACATAGCATATATGATTGGATAAAACAAGTAATCAGTACTGAAAAATTACATATATGCATTATATATACATACTTATATATATATATATACATACTTATATATATATACACACACATATATACATACATATATATACATATATACGTATTTATATACGTATATACATACTTATATATATATACATATATACATACATATATATATACATACATATATACATACTTATATATCTAAATATATACATATATATACACACATATATACATACTTATATATATACACAT
>NW_022730378.1:34441-39526 GCF_011630105.1 Anneissia japonica | reverse complement strand
ATATATATGTATATATATATATATATATATGTATATATACTTCTTAAAGTCATGTATCATGCATAGGAACGTTGACGCCTGCAAGGCTCTTGTTTCCCCTCATAATTTCTGGGTGAAAGTTAAAATATTATGCTTTATAATATTAATGTATAAATACACTATATAATCAGAGGCATTTTTATAAGTTTTGAAATAGGAGATGATGCGGGTGCATTGGGAAAATAAGGGGTGATGGTCCACCCCACCCTTCTAAATATGCAACAGGATAATAAGGCTTGCTGAGTGATTGTCGCACAATTATTAAAATAAATACAATCTTGTTGGATTTTAGAAAAGTGACATCATATACTTTCTATTTAGCTAATAAGCTTTTGTAGTTTGTGAAAGCTTCATTTGCTATGCTAAGCATGTTAAGTGATGTGCCAGATGCCTTAAGTAGTTAATACAATATACTGGAAATTTGCTAATTAGCTCTTAAGATATGATGTTAATTCTGTTTATTGGTGGAATCACTGTTCAGTGTATTCAAGTGAATGATATGATGGTCAGATTTCGTTGGAATGAAGAAAGTGAATAATGGGTGTGTTTGCATGTTTGGTGCATAATCACTCGTAGTGACTTAATTCACCTTTGAAAATGGGTCTGGATACAGACTTCCCATCATGCCACAAACCTCATGATAGTAGGAAAAACCCCTCCCAAGTCTCCCCAAAGTCACAGGAGTTTCCCGGAAATCGAGACGGCCTCCCACACTCCCGCAGGCAAGCAAGAATCTCCCGGAAAGTAACCCATCTCCCTCCCGCAAATTCATAATATTTGCATGTTTTTACTACAATGTTACCAATTGTCTCAAGAAAGTCAGTGATGATGAGTACCACTATGCGCAGCAAAATAAAATTAGATGTGTTAAGAAGAAAGCTCATTCATCCAGATCTCCTGGAAGGCACTTTTTCCAACATGGGACCCCTAGTATCTACCACTTGGCCTAGTTGTGCTGGTAGAGTATTCAAACAGTCATTGGAAGGTCTTGGGTTCAAATCCTGATAGTTCACTAGCACTGGAGATTGTTACCTAACCTCATTAAATGATTGTAAATCTGATGCACAGCCAATTCCATCCTTGCTGCTTGATGTTGATGTTTCTAACTTGCACTTGGGTTAACTCTACTCCAACTAATGAAGTACACTATTGTTCTGTTTATTTTATCTTTTACACTCTGGGCTGCAAAACTACTATATTGCTTAGTTTGGTTATTTCTTGTTTACTTTCTTAACTGACACAATTGCGTTACTAATAATGTTTTTACTACCTGCAAATCTGTTTGCCTAAATTAAATTAAAATATTCTATTTTTATTTTGCTGAGTATTATTTCTATATTAACATGCAAATTTTTGTTAATTTATACTAATATAATAATATGTTATTTTGGCCAAATACAGAAGATTATGTTTCTTGGAGGGGAGGTGGGATCTAGGGTGGGTTGGGGCCCCATCTGCCTTTCTTATTTTTTTTACAAGAAACATGTTTCTCTAATTTGGCCTTATCCTAAAGCCAGGCACACACTGCGAAGATGATCATTGGCTGATGCAATTCTGTGGAGAACACGACGAGAATGGCATAACAAATCATTTTTTATGACATTCTTCTCAAACTGCCACCGAAAATCAGCAAACAGCTTTCACCCCCAAGCACTCACCAGTGGTGGCTCCCGAAATTTGCCAACGATTAGTCTGACATGTCCAACAGCGGGGTTCGAACCGAGGGGCCGACTAGAGCCTCGATGAGGGTCTCAGAATAAAATTCCTGGTAGGGTCCATGGGTAGTGTTTTATGGTTTAGTACTTTTAGACCACAATATTAGGGATTGGCAATCAATATAATGTTTTGGATAGACAAAAATTTTTAGTCTGACAGACTTGCTGTGGCATCAGACGACGGGGGTCCAGGCCCGTCCAGGTGGGGGAGGATTGCTGTGGTATCAGACGACGGGAGTCCAGGCCTGTCCAGGTGGGGGGGGAGGGGCAGATTTCTACTACCACTGGTGCCACCACTGGCAATCGCAGAGAGTGCCGATGGATTCATCAGTTGTTGCAGTGTGTCCCTGGCTTAAGCTTTTGTTTATGTTTTTCATGTTGCATATTATGTTTTGTATGCATGCACAGATGGATCCTGCATATCCACCTAGACAGCATTTTAGGCAACATACAGGTCCACCACCACTTCCAGGTAGACCTCCAGTGGCTTCAGCCCACCAGGTAGGGACATATTATCGATTGGGAGCTTTTGATTGCACGACGACGGAACATAATGACACTAAAAGTCATCTGCGAGAACATTAAGTTCTCCTTGTTCCGTGGATTCTAGGATGCAATTTGGCCAAATCTAAGTATGCAGAGAATGTAGGACCTTGCTATGATGGTCACATGTGAGTGATTCTGTTCAAGTGTTGCGTCATCGAACAAATGGAAAGCTCCCTATAATAGGATGGCATAAAATTTACCCCTCTACACTTAAAGATGGTACAGTATAAATATCTGGTAAACATCACATCTATAGAAAACTACACTGTACATTTTGAGTTGAATTTAACCAGTCAGTATAAGCCAATCAATGCTTTGTAAAAAGCATTTTTAGAGTCAGAATGTGCCATGCAGCTACCTAAACCAGTGGCATATCTAAGGGAGGGTGCGGGTGGGGGTGCACTCCCCCCCCCCCAAAAAAAAAATTTTTTTGCCCTAACAACAGGTGCCTGTTTAGCTCAGCTCACCATGCATGAGGACGCAGGTCAGGGAACTTCAATCCCTTATTGGGGAATCTCTGGTGCTCTCACTGTTTCAGTATATACAGTACATAGTGCAATTTTTGAGCCTAGAAACTAAATAAGGGTGATGTATTGTACATTCAGGTCATCATTTCAAGGGTATCAGTAGGTACAGGGCAAGCATGACTAGTGGGTTGAAATATTCAGGTTGGTGTGCAGATACCAATGAGTATTCACTGGTATCGTATCACACTTTTCCCAATCTAGGACATGTTCATATTTTTTTCCATTTGGTTTTTTTTCTAGACCTACAGATCCTACCAGTTTTCATACCCATATTCTACACTCTGTGGTGAAACTTATGAGTGTGTTTGTGGGGGGTGGGTGTGGTGGAGTGGCCTTAATTGCCTGTCAGTCAAGCTACAAATAGGACAAACAACAATTTTTAAAATGTATCAACTCATTATGTTATCTAAAATGACTTATATATAAACATACCGCAAATCAATTGCCAAGTTTCTGTGAACTTTGCATATTTACCCTGACTGGAGCCTGGTGGCACCATTCACTTCATTCATTCATTTCCATTTTTTATCATTTGCATCATAAAAAATAAATAGATGAAATGCCGAAAATTGTTGGCCAGACATCAGTGTACGATATAATTAGGGGCAAAGGAGTCTTTGTGTCTTCTGAATGACCGTGTTTACGCGCTTGAGCTGAAACACAAGGAGTGCAGGCTCAATAGAATTGAACTAGGGACCACTGTTCTCTGTGGTTGGGCAAACAAACACAGTGACTACCCCCAATTTAGCCAACTGAACTATCATGCTTGTTCATAACTCTTGAAAACCACCATACAAACCTGTATAAAACTGAATTCTGTTTGTTTGCTATGAGTAAACACTCTTTGTTAACATTACCAATTGGAATGAGATTTGCTATAATGCTGTATAGTATACCATAATTTATAACAAATAATAATAATAATAATATATAATACACATATTTAAATCAGTCATTGATTATATTTTTAGTTATTGTCTTTATTTCATTTAAAATTCAATTTAAGAAATGCAAGTAGGTATAGGTTTTCAATCTAAATTTACCACATTCCTTTATCTTTTTCAAATTTTCTCACAATACCTAGAAATCCTTTGTTTGGTTTGAAATAATGAATCTTCTACAGATATTGGCTACCACAGCTCTCTATGATGTAGTCAAATTGGTATGTAGGAGAGGCAGAATTATGTGGGTTAAGATAAGATAAGAGGATAATTATCAATTGTGTCTAAATTTTAATTCATTAGACACTCATCAAATTTATTTATTACTTTAATTCTTGACCTGTTCAACACCAGATATCTGCATCATGTTAGTTTTTGTTTTGCTGTAGTGTATTTTTGCTTTGTAACAACATCTTGCTATTTATTTGGTCAGAAACTAACAGGTGGTTTCTGTTACTCTCTCAGTAAGGATAGATAGGAATGTCATTTTCCTGGGTTATTGAACCTCAGCATGTTGGTTTTATTAAAAGAGACATTCTCTTGATGTTTTTACATTTAGTTAGCTCATATTCATTCAGTTAATTAAGTTAATTGAAAAAGTAAACTTTTTTAAATTTCCATTTCGTGAAGTGAATAATTCATGACTAATCAGCAAGGAAAATTCCTAATTTGTAAAAATTCAACACATACCAATTTGGCATCAAATCATTGTTTCAGCATGTAATGAAAATTAATATTAAATTTTAATATTTTATTTTAGCCACAGCCACCTGTAGTTGGGATGTCAGTTGGACAGCCACAAATTCCTGCCCCCTATCCAGCTGGTCCAGTGAGTACATCTATCTTGTTAAATCCCAAGTTCTGTAATACATTTTTGTTTGAATACCGTATTGGTATATTTTGTATGTTTAACTGAAATCTTTCATTTTAAAATTTAAAGTAGGTTTCGCAGATGTTGATGAGATCAGTGGTGACTCTGAGATATACATACGGGAAGGGGTGGGGGGGGGAGGAAGCTTCCAGCAAATGGGATCTGACAATTTCTGAAGGAGGCCAGTGTGGTCAAGAGTGTAAAGTCTTTGTGGGATTAAGGGGGATAGGATAAGCCTCATACCTTGAAATTGCAAACCACAATAACTTTTCCTTGTTTCAGTCTTCTTTCGTTGTTCCCCATGGTACATGGGAGGAATGTGGGTGGGGGGAGGAAAGAAAGAAAGAAAAAAGAAAGAACAAAAAAAAGAAATAATGGATTGCCCAAAACGTCTCAGAGTTTATTTGTGAGCATTCAATAATAGTGTTGTCTCGATCGCCTCTTCC
>NW_022730378.1:6831-34436 GCF_011630105.1 Anneissia japonica | reverse complement strand
CCCCCCCCCCTTTTGCCCTCCCCCTTTCAGACATCTCTGGATCTGACCCTGAAGGTGGAGAACACAGGCTGTTAATATTTTTTCATAGGATGAACTAAAATGAAAATGAAAATATGATGAAAACATAATTATGGACTTCCTACATGTTATATTTATTTTGTTATTTTTTTTAAATTTTAGGCACCACCTTACACTTCTTTTGACCCGGCATGTAAGTACTGTAATCTTCTCTGAAATTTCAGACTAACAACTTCCAGTCATGGAGCTATTAATTGAATAATAACACTAGTAATTTCTATTTCTGGTAATACTGTAGTAGTATTTAACTCTCAGTTCACTTGGCAACAAGTACCTGGTTAAAGTCAGGCTCCAGAGGAAAAAAAAAAAAGATATGTTGTAGAACAGATTTTTCTAAGACAGAAAAAAGTTGTTTGACGAAAAACTGGGGAACAGTGAATGAGATACAGATTTTTGAATATTTAAAAACTGGGGGAAAAGGGGCGTAACCGCCTAATTTTACATCTTTTTTTGGTCTGCCTTCCATTTTTATTCCATTTTCAATCTATTATTTCTGTTATTATACTCATTTTAACTGAATTAAATGTTTCATTTAGATCCACCACCAATGCCATCAGCCCCGGAAAAATCCCATATGCCAGCAGCCTCATTCCCAGAGTTGCCATCAGTACCAGTGTCCAGCTTTCCTGTAGACAGTGTAGGGAAGGGTTCTGCAGGTGGAGAGGATGTTGACTTTGATGACCTTACCAAGAGATTTGAGGAGCTCAAAAAAAAGAAATAAATACACTACATATTAAAGACCTAATTAATTGGCTCATATTCAATGTAAAGTTGGTCACTTTAAATACGTCCTCATACTGGCTTAGTAGATGCACTACAATAAAAAAGAATCACATTATTATTATTTTTAAAGATAAAAAGTATAATTTATATATTTTGCTTTTTACAAATAGCAAAATTCATACTTGCAACACTACAACCAAAAATTATAAATTAAACAATTAAAAATATTCTGTAATTAAAGAGTTTACACTACACAAATTTATGAACATGCAAATATAAACATGAAATGTAAATAAAAGTAGGCTAAAGATGTTTTGCAAATTCTGATTTTCATGTTTGATTATTAAGTGTCAGATCAAATGTGTAATTTTAGATTTAACTATTACCATTAGGTGGATGATAAAGTCCTTTATTTTTACTGTATTTATCGTTTTATTAACTCTTTATATGCAAATGAAATCTCCTCTTGGTTATCTTTTAATGTTTCTCATTATTGATATTTTAAATATCGTAACAAGCTGAAAGATCCTTCCTTTGTATTCATTGTTGACTTAATTCAACAGTGTAATGGACTAGTTTTGCCTGTCCGTTTGCTGCTCCAAAAAAACGGCAGCGTGAACGTACGTAAACTGTTGTTTGTGAGACATGCGCTTAACCATGCCTATTTAATAAGATTTGACTTTTTTTGGTCAGTTTTTTTAAGTTTAATTGACACCTAGAAAGATCCACTACAAGCTTGATCTCAACAAATTAAATTAAAATAATAATATATATAGAGTACTGCAAAAAATTACTGAGCAGTTTATTTCTATATTCCGTATACATGTTCAGATATTTTTTTATTTAGATTTATTAAAAGTTTAAAACTTTTACGACAGTGGGGAAAAAAACCAGTTTTCAATCTATGTAAGGACTATAAACCTCTGTACCTCAAACGAGGCATTTTTTTTAAAAATTTTGGTATAACAAATACAGTACAGGTTAGTACATTAGTTTCCAAAACCGTTGCTTCTTGAAGTGAACTAACTTTTTATATTTTATGCAGTTACTTGTTACTTGTATAGCGCATTTCCTTGCTGTTAGCCACTCCACAAAAGTAAAAAAAAAATCTCCCTGAGTAGAGCCATATTTACACTAGACACGACAATGACACGATACATATGCGCGCAGTGTTGAAGAATACAAACTACGCGATATGTCGTAATCGTGTCTAGTGTAAATATGGCTTAAAGCCCCATAGTACCAAACCCAGACAAATGTGCAAACTTAAATAAAACTAGAAAAAAAAATGTTCGAAAGAAAAGTAACAAACAGAACATTAAACAAATACGATAAGCAAGGTGAGAGGAAACGGTGTGTTTTTATATAGGCTTTGAACTGCCTAACCGATTCGCAAGACCTGAGTAAAATTAGGCAGACCATTCCAAAAAAAAGAAAATGAAATGTCACCAATCCGTTTTCATACGTCGTACCAGAACACATTCCCTATACATCACCATCCATGATATTATTTAAATAAACCATAGTAGAATACGCTTTATCATTTTAAAAACACCGTTGTTTTATAAACTTATATTGGTACGGAATTATTAATATCTAATTAGAATTTAATTAAATATACACATGGTGTTTTATGTATAAGAATGTAAATTAATAAAGATTATTGAAGGAGATCAATTTCAGTGTGTTTTACTTTGTTTTTGTTCATAAATTGAATTAAATTGCACATAATAATTATTATAGAATTTCATGTACGGTGCACCCTTCAATTCGAGACCACTTTTTCAAAGAACCAAATAAAAATCTATCTGTTAACAAAAAGAGCAAACCTAAAGACCACCCCAAATTTTCAGGTCCCCCATTGTAGTCTCGAATCATGGAGGGTGGGAACTATATTGGTAACAGGAGGTGAAAAATGCAGTCAAACAATAAAACAATTTAACATTTTAAGTTTCATTTATTCACCACATATTAGATACTAATGATATTTGCCCACATGACGTGCTTTCATAGCTCAGTGCGTTCCCAAATGCTTGCGATAAAAATCTCAAAGGTGATTCCGGTGGGAAAGGAAGCCCGTCGAACTCACGACCTCCAGAAAACTAACCTGGTGTCTTAATCATTAGACCAGCGAGGTTTCGCTTAGTGGCTAGTAATGCGATCCCCCAGTAGCAGCAAGGTACTACAATGCACATTATTAGATGCAGGAGAATGTTTTAACGAATGGCGTAAAATGGTGAACTGACCATTGACTACAGATCGAGGGGGAAATTTTTTGTTCCCCTCACCGTCCCCGTAGATACGACACTGAATATGAGAGCCTATGATATGAGCGATGAGACTCGAACCGGTGTGTATTCTTGGTCAATTGGCATTTTCCTCTCAAAATATCAAAAGCAGGTCAATGCCCTCCCCCCACCCGAAAAAAAAAAAAAAAATACTCGCGTAGACTTCTAGATACGCCGCTGTATGTAGGTCGACAATGAACATTCCAATAGCATCAGTTTCATGTCCTATTTGTTTATCTCTCATCACTATTATTTGATGGAGCGACTACCCCGAGGATCATCAAGATTAAGATGGTGAAACGTGTTGAAAAGGAATCGTAGTAAAGAGGCGTGAATCATAGGCCTAATTTCTACATAGCCAGTGTCTCAATTTGTTTTTTTCAAAATAAGATGGCCTAATATAGAATTGAAGTGATATGATAATGTGAAAATGAAAATTTTATTTAAATGGTCTTTTAAGTGAGACCATTTAAATAAAAATTTCATTAACATGAATTTTTTTTTTTAAATAATATTTTGAAAGAAGGTGGGATACCCGCCACAGGTCACAGAGAGAAAACAATTACTATAAAGTACGGTAGGGCCTACAGATAACCAATTCCCGGACCAATACATCGATGATGTGGTGGGTATGAATGATCAGATCAGTTGCGGGAGTGGAGGAGAGGATAAGCTCTCCGATAAAGTGTCTAAACATTTTCGACGGAGGCCAGTGTGTTATGGCAGGTTATGGCTAGGACTACTCCCTTAAGCCTAGAAAAAATGCATTTCGGGCTATTTTAAGTTCTGAGACGTGTCAGCACGTAATTATAATTTCTTTAAACAAAATATTCCTTTAAATCCCCGAGTCGTGTCAGACGGGGGAATAAGCTCATCTTCCCCTTCACCCTGGCCCCGCCATTGCGTATGATCTGAGGGCATTTTATAACCACCACAACGCTACGATGATCCTACCGAGATCGGCCTTCTGTTGGAGCAGCAGATCCCCCAATTATTGTGTGTGTGTGTGGGGGGGGGGGTCCCTAATTACTGTGTGTGTGTGTGTGTGTGTGCGTGTGTGTGTGTGATGGGGGAGGGGGAATGGATGAATAGGCGCAATATGACCAGTGGCCCTTTGCTCGACCAGTGGCGTATTTCGGGGTGCGGGGGAATGTTCCTCCATAAAACACTGAGATGCTTGGTGGTTGTATTGTACAATACAATTTATTGGATAACAGTTTTGTATCAGCGGACCACGTTATACAATACCTAACGGTGAATCCCAAAGAGCAACTCTTTTAAACCAGATTTAAGATTTATTTAAAAATCCAAAAGCCTAAAAAGCAGGTTCACTCAAACAAATACCATATACAAAACAGTAAAAAATATTTACATACACAATAAAAAAAACCCATACAAGGTCAAAAAATAGTGCTTATCGTACACGCATCATACAAATAGGCCTAAGACCATTTAAATAAGGGTCAAGGTGTACATTCACCAGTAAAGAGTCAAAATTACCAAATGGTTTACTTTTAAATAAAAATGTGTCAAATAAAGGGAAAGGTCTCCAGATAGTAGTTAAACTAATGTTACAAATTAATGAAGCAAAATCAAGTAAAAAACAAAAGAATAATAAAAAAAAAAAGGCTATCAAGAAAGAAAGTATAATGTGCACTTCCATATAAATTAGAATAAAAACCTGCACATATAAAAAATAAAACATAAATAACAACATTTTTCGTGCATGCATCTATAATATACATATATAATATATATACATATACATATATAATATATATAGGCCTACATATATTAATATACATATACATATTGATATTAATTTGTAACTTTTCTAATGTAATTATTTGAATGTTTTGATATTTCGATATGTATTTTTCCACCTGACCTGTTTTCCTATGTTGCCTTTATTTGTTGATTGTAAACAAACGTTTCAGCCTGTGGATATATAAACAGAAAAAAACTTCGGTTATAAATAGAATTCAATAACTTTAAGTAGTGCAAACCTATTTATAACCGAAGTTTTTTTTCTTGTTATCCAATATTTAATATAGACATATGTAGGCCAATACATACCATACGTACTGTAAACTAAAAAATGTGTGATATGAGTTGAATGCTTAAACCAGGTAAACTCGTTATTTTTGTATATATCAACAATCTAGGTCTAGGCCTAGGCTAGATGTGTATAAGAGACAGTATATATATATATATGCAAACATACACACAACACAATGCATACATATACATATATATATATATATATTATATATATATATATTATATGCATATATAAATTCATATTATTATTATTATTATTATTATTATTATTATTATTATTATTATTATTATTATACGTGCCAGTCATTAAATTGTTAGATAAATGCCAAATAAATAGTTATAGCATTTTATTTAAAGCAGTTAGGATTAAATATAAAAGTTACAATACATTTGTTGAAGTTCAGTTAACATTGATTATGGTCGGTACTGTAGTAATAGACATATATATATACCCTGTCTAAATATATACTGTATCTATAAATAAGCTAAATATAAATGTTATTGGCTTACAGTGACGAAAGGTCTAAAAATAAAATATGCATATTCATGAACTGTCCTATATAAGCCACTGACACGCTGAAGAGGGCGTTGTTGCCTCTCATCCTTGATGGTCTCCACACCTATGCGGCGTTTCTGTTGAGGAAATGACATTTTTTTGACCGAAAAGAAGCTTTCTTCAAGATAAAACTTATCTCTGAAAGTGACTCTAGGTCTTCTTTTGTCCAGACGTGTGATTTTATCACATTGACTTCCCCAATCTGTTAGAAAACGCCGCATTTGTACATCGAGTCTCGTACGTGTCAACAACATAAGGACGAGAGGTGCCTCCACTCAATTGACTAAAGACTGAACCGAGATTGGCATTGACACAATGGCAGATATTGATGAAATTCTAGGGCTAGAGTATATCCAGGACTTCGACTTGGATTTCGATGTAAAACAAGAAGACGATGAGGGAGCTGAGGATTGCACCATGTACGGTGGCAAACCGAGCTTGGGAACGACTCCAGTCGATGAGTCCCCAAGCATCAGCATACCTCTCTCTTCTTGCATCATAAACGTGCCTAGCCCCATGCTTCCTAATGTGGAACTACCTTACTACACAACGTGGGATACAGCGCTTAGCCCTGGAGGTAGTCTGTCTTCAAATGATTCAGTAGAAGCTATAATCGGTACAGCCAATGATCCCGGAAAAAGCGGAAGTCGCTCCGTTACCGGCGGAGCCCCGTTGAATTCCGACCTACCCAGATGTGACAACCAACTGAAAAAAGAGTTTACAGATGACGAATTAGTGTCTTTGAGCGTAAAAGACCTTAATCGTCGATTGCGTACTTATACCAAGGAGGAAATTGTGTATTTGAAACAAAGACGAAGAACATTAAAAAATCGCGGATATGCACACAGCTGCCGAACGAAACGCATGTTTCAGCGCCATAATATGGAAAGTGATTACACAAACCTGAGAGCTGAAGTACAACAGCTTCGAGTGGAATTGGAAAGGACAAGACGAGAAAGAGATGCATACAGAACTCGTCTTGAAAGAGTAAATGACAGTCCACCGACGTCTCCCGGCGATTCCTCTTAGAAGACACCAACAGCAGATCATAACTTCTACGGATTCCACAAATTTTAAAAACCTGACTAACGACTATCCAACGACATTCATAGTTACGTATTTTACTCAAAGCCAACTACAAATAGCCGTATGTTACGTTACGACAAGACACCAATGTTGTTATTTTTATTTCTCAACGAACTTGTATTTTTTGGTATGCTTTTCTGAGAGAGCAAAATTTAATTGACTGGACAGTTAATTGGCACAATTAAGTATTATTTTCAACTACAGTATTCATTGACTGTGTGTGTTTATTTTGAACTCTGCCAGCGCCTGTTGTTCGTCGATCGATAGTGACAAATGAACTAACCAAGTGTTGCGCAATACCTCCAATATTTATGCAATTCGCCGAGTGCGGTTCAACAAGGTAAAATCAGGGACACATAAATTAGTTTTTGTGGCGGTTTAAAACTGGCTTAATTTGGAAACTTACTAAAGTTTGTGGAATCCTGCGAAATGTACTGTAAACTAAAAAATGTGTGATATGAGTTGAATGCTTAAACCAGGTAAACTCGTTATTTTTGTATATATCAACAATCTAGGTCTAGGCCTAGGCTTGTCTATCTAGGTTAAAATATTTATAGTTTCCATACAAGTACCGACAGTTTTTGGTAGAGCAAATGCGTTTATTTGATATTTACAAATGGGTTGTAAATACTATGTTGGCCTGGTTTACCTTTCTATGTCTATCACACATTTTAACAGATTTTCGTCAGTAATGTATATTTATAAAGAACAAATGTATTGTTCAACGGACTGATAATGGATAAAACCATATTTAAGTAAACTTTGACTAGTAACGGAACTAAAGAAGAATAAGAAAAATAAGTAACAAAAAAAAGCAACAACATAAAACAAAAAGAGGCATAAAATTTTAAAAAACATATTTTGCTTTTATGGGATTTTGAATATTGTAAGTGAGTTTTTTGTTTATAATAAGTATTGAGATGTAAAGAGACCTTTTGATTACTAAAAAGTATATGCTCACTCTATTAATAGGCGATCTCATTTTAGCTAATATGAAAAAAAAATAGAAAAATAAAAAAAAATAAAAAAAATAATAAGACCAGAAAAGCCCATTAGCTGGCCAATTGTGGAGGTTTGCCAGCTTATACAATGGGCACCAAACTGGACTTTGACTATGTCTATGATTTGACGACGGACACGAAACTTGTACTTTACTTTTAACTTAACCTGTAATTTTGATTTTGTAAAACCTGTTAAAACTCTAAAAAAATGTATTTTATCATTTCCCCCCTTTGTGATAATAACGACGTCATTATTTCCTTTGTATTCAGTTCAATATTGATACTGAAATCCTCATAAAAATATTGTTTTATTGTTTTTTTTAATTTGTATCCCGTTTTAAAAATGTATAAAATGTGTAAATCTGGATTTTACTAATTATTTCTCGCTATAATTTCATCTAATTTTTTTTCACCTACATTTTGAATGTAATTACAGATTTTTCTCATTTATTGTGGAATATGCAATCCTACCTTCCTAATTACTACTATTTTCCAAGTAATTAAGAGAATGTATAAGATCATGAAGAAGTTTTAACACGCATTAAAAATTCGTAGGGCCTATGTTTGTAATAGCTTACATCAAAGGTACTACCCTAATATATTTATTGCAATCACAAAAACAAAAAATATATATATTATACTATCTATGTTATCTGAATGTATTGTGTGTGTACATAACTCTATGGTAATATTGGAAAGACAGTATGTAAATAGTTCTTTCTGTTGAAAAGGAACTAGCTGCAACAAAATATTCATGTGGTTTTGTTTCATGTTTCAACCTCCTTTTTTGACTTATGAACCCGATGATATATTAATAAAAAATCTCTGGTAAATGAATGTGACATTAGTGTGAATCTTCATTTAGTAAAATAATATTCTGATATTTATCGATTGTACAGTAGTATTTTCCAGGGGTTTGTGACAGTAACGGATGTTTGATGGTGATGAGAAGACAGCGGCGACGACGATGCTTTAATGTTCATTTTGATATTGCCACAGTTCAAAGTTCATTTTTACACAATAGGCCTACTTAAAATAATATTATAATAAGTGATACAATGATGGTGATGAAGATAATGATGCATTATAACAATTGACTACAGTATTTTCAAAAGTATGGTTTGAGTCGGACATGTCCTTCTGAGCACCACGAAAAATTATTTAAAAAATTGCTTACTTCTTATCTACAAAAGCAACATTATGGAATTGAATTGATTAAATAAAACTATAAATGTTGGCCGTCGCTGATGTATGTGGGTGGTAAAAAGGGGGGGGGGGGCGCCTAAAACCCATTGCAAGGAGCAGGGAGTAAATGGATGGGAAGTTCAGATAATTTACCGATTTTAAACAGGGGTGGTGAAGTGGGTCAAAATATTTTGGAAGTATCTTATGACAATTTAGGATTCGGTTCAAATGTTTAATCACCTTCAGAGTCCATTTCACATGTAAAAAAATACATTATTTGTCCCACCCATCCGCTGGCGCCACCCCTGCTTTGAAAGGTATACCTAATTGATTTTAAAGTATGATGTAATATTGTTACGATCACTCCAACTGTGTTGATCTACTCCGAAAAACGACGGGAGCTCGCCAACAAGAAGTGACCGGCACCCTAATGGCACGATTACTGGAGCACCCTTGCTATAATTTGAATGTACAGTAATTACAAATTGTTCTCATTTATTGTGGAATATGCAATCCTACCTTCCTAATTACTACTATTTACCAAGTAATTAAGAGAATGTATAAGATCATGAACAAATTTTAACACACATTAAAAAGTCGTAGGGATGTCCAAAAGGGGGCCGATCGAGACAATACTACCCTAAGGGGTCCGGGGGCATGCCCCTGCAAAGTTCGTGTGTTCTAGACGCCCGAAAATAACCTCCGAGGCGGTTCTGGGGGTGGGGAATAAATTTTTTCCTTTTTTTTTTTTTTCTTGTTTTTTCACCTTCCAAAAAAAAGGGGGGGCCCCCCCAATTATGCTCCCGTCGAGAAACGTCAAACTAATCTCCGGGCGTCACCACTGGCACTATCGTTATTTTAGAAGTTACAAAGGTTTTAAGTAGGCATGATTGATCAAAAGAAATAAAGGATATTCCACTTATTGTTACATTGGTCGAGTCAAGGCCTAGGTCTTGTCTACCATGAGAAGTGCTATTCCGAGTAAAATGTCATACAAGACACTTTTAACTCTGTAATAATTCTATAGCTGTTTAAATACATTGAGAAGCACGTTCTCATGTTTTGCCTATTGTTTGCAACCCGCATAGCGGTGGCACCTATTTGATTGGCGATATCAAACCTAGCTAGTTCTCATGTTTTGCCTATTGTTTGCAACCCGCTCAGCGATGGTACCTATTTGATTGGCGATATCAAACCTAGCAGATAGCTTGTCTAATCTTCGTTCATTGTCATGAATGGAGTAACAATAGGGCCAGTTCTATTGTGTGATTTTGAATGTGCTCGTTTTTTAAATGTTATCATGTTTGTCATTGTATTTCAAAATGTATTGACAAATTTAGGGGGAGGGGGGTTCTTCACCCCTTAATCTGTCCTACAATCGATGTCAGAGACACATGCGGCTGTTGTATCAACAAAGCAGTTTTGGGTCAGGACACGGCAGGGTTGTAGATCGAGGACGCAATAAGTACAGTAGGGGAACTTTCAGAGCCCCTAGGGGATGGGGTCTCGGGGAACTCGTCACAAGAGCGCATAGGCGTTACTCCACTATTTTGACATAAGGACAGCATTTGCGTATGCTGCTCCATCATTACAAATCCTATCTATGAAATGGGGTAAAGTGCATGCAGACAGTACATCAATCACTTGAACAGTAGCTGCAATACTGTATATCACTGATAGCTCTACATGTGATTGTATTGTCAAACAAGATCTCACTGTGGACTTTAATGTTTTGGTGATAAGACATATTCGAACTATTAAATTGATACCTTGAAAAAAATAAAGGTAAACCTATTAGCAGTTATTTCATAATTGACGAATCCTCAACACACACAGGTACGCCGATCTATACCAATAGAGACCAGTGTCGCAGCAGCCAGGATTTGCCCAGGTGATATTTGAGAAGGGGGCGGTGTTAAGCTGCACTCAGGGGCCTGCAAATTTACGACAGGGACCAGAGAAATGGAGCCCAGGTCCCCTCGGGGGTAGAAAAATTAAAATGAAATTCGGTGCTATTTCAAGCTGCTGAGACTTCTTAAGCACATAATGATATTTTTTAAAGGGAAAATAATTTTCCTAATTTTTGATTCGAGTCGCTGGCTTATCTGTCAGGATTAATCCCCGACCCTCCTGTACAGGCACCGCCGCTTATAGGGACGTGTACCAGTCAGCAACATTATAGACACTGAAACAAGCTAGCTGAGCTCCTACCAATGACTCCTATTAATTAAAATGCACCAATCCCAGAACAATATGAATACTTTTCATATTTGTCTGTTAAACTAGAGATGGCGCCAGGGGAGAAGGTGTGCGATGTCCACGTCGGGACGTAATCGGGCGTCACTCAAATCTCTAGGAAGTGGTCCAGAGTACCTGAAAACTGAAATATTTATCACAAGCTCCATAGGCATGATTTCCGATTGATTGGGGAGGGGGAAGAGGTGAGTTTGCGAAAGTAGCAAGCTTTAGTCTGGGGGAAGTCTAGTGACCAAGGGAAGAGGACCGGTGAGAGGGCTTTATTTAATGGATTTCTAAAACCCATAATCCGTAAAGATTTTAAGTAACTTTGACCGGAGCTGATCAAATTTCCAAAACATTTCATACCACAGTTATTAAAAATCACGGGTTAGAGGAGCTGGCAAATGAAATGCTATGACGCGTAGCACTTCGCGATGATTGGGAATGATTTTAGAAAAATCATAGGTTTAAGAAAGTGGAACTTTTTGAAATTTAGAACCTCCCTCCTGCCTGTGAGCCAAACCCTTCATAACTTACAAACTTACCAAAAGTTCACAAAAAAGATTAAACACAGACAGTTTCCATTCATATAAAAATGTTCACGTTTATTGCAAACAATAAAGATACGTTTTTCTAGCCAGTATAAAAATATGAGTAATTATCTGCAGACATGCAAAATAGAACAATTTAATAATGGGGTAATACTAATTAAAAATGAAGCCTACAAAATTAGGTCACTGTATTATTATCATATATTATGTGACTACATATTATAACTTTTATAACTATGTATGGAAAAAATTATCTATAAAATATTTTTTGGTAAAATGTATGCACTGGATTATTATATCAAACAATATATAATTTTAAAAAAAATATTTATAAAATACACAAAAATGCTAACTACTGTATTTGTATTATGCTCAGTAAATCAAGAAACATTGGTAACTAAACTTAAATTAAACATTTTTAGATTAATATTATGCCATACCACAGAGGGCGCCATAACCTTTATCCATGCATTCAGGTAGGTGCATCTGGTGTTGAACTGGTTTCAGGCCAGTACCTTCCACTCTTATCTTACCTTCAATGGCTTGTAAACTTTGGTCGTATAAGAAGTTCAGGAGTGACTGGAAGGAAAGAAATTTTATAAGACATTACATAACTGACTATCTCAATTAAAAAATGACATTTAAGAAAGATCAATAATCTAATCAATTAAAGACATACTGTCTGCCAGCATAACATCACAAAAAGCATTACTATATGGCAAGAGGGATAATAGGGGTCAAGCTGTTAACAAATAAGTGGATGCCCTACTACCACATCTCCTCCATGTCAACTGAGTATCAAGAAATTCACAAACACTGCCTTAATTTCCGACTAAAATAGCAATTGAGTATATTTCTCCCTTCAATACATGACTCTCTCTCAAGAATAGCTCTGTCCACATTATAAAATTTTCTTTGACCAAAAACTGTCATAATGTACCTATATATGGTCATTTTGTGATGTCACGGCACCATGACCATATTTAGGCATGTCACATGATTTTGTCAAATAAAATTTAATAGGCTGGTCATGGCATGGTAAATTACGTCACTATCATTATTCTTACCATTACCATCATTTCCTCATTCATTATAAGAATGAACTCAGCACAAAAGCTCAGAACCACCCAGCTACAGCTTCAAAATCATAGGGGAAAAAAAAAACAAAAACGTGTGATATAACTGAACAGACCTGAGCCCTTCTGGTCTTGTATGCTGGTATTGGGTGTATTAGACCAATCAGAGTCCTCATCATTCAAAGATATAAAAGATGGCAGTTTACCAACGAGTTCTTCCGCTTCTTTATTTTCTGTAATTGCTTGTTTCTTAATTGAGCTGAAAACAGAAGTGTTGAGGTAAGAAAATTTATGATTATAGAACCTCTAGATTGCCGGAAATGGATGAAATTTGAATATAATTTTCTTTTTTTCTCCATTAAAAATAAATCTGGATATATTTGGGGGAGGGGGCAGTGGCTGGCCACAACACCCACCTATCATTTGATATTAGTGTATGAGCATAAGGACTGGTGGGCAAGTAGTTAAGTTGTAGTCGAGTGGTGCAAAGCCAGATAGTCTTGCTATGTCTTGGTTTCCATCTGTACAGTACAGTGGCGCTGTACTTATTATATTTGTCTCTTAACTCTATTTTAATGACCTTTTTTTTAAGCCTAACTTACACAGGCCTCCTTCTGCACTTGTATTTATTCTTTATGTTTTACCCTTTACTTGTGCTACAGTATACATTTCAAGTGTGCAGAAATAAATATACTGAAACTGAACAAGACTAATACATAGTTTGATTTTGCATCCAAAAAAGATTAACTTAATCACTACAAAATAAGTTGGTCATCCTCTTTGAAAATATATAACTATATGTTAGAGGTTGCTTACTTGACTTCTTCTCTTTCCTTTTTCCTTTTGGTTGCTTTCAGTTGACGATGCAGAAGTCGGCACTGACGTCCTCTAGGGCAGTTTCCATCTCGCTGATAATCGGGACACTCTAGAGAATGTTTCTTCTTGCACTTTAATGAAAACAAATTGTATGTTGTTCAGATATCCTAATGGTTATGAATCCAAAATTTATGAAAGAGCCATAATTTCTGAGATAGTTGGTGATCACAGTTTTTTGTGAGCTTCAGCACTAAACTCCCTTTTTTCAGTTCAATTGATTTGAAAGGTAATTTATCAAGACAGTTACTGTATAATAGTAAAATGTTGCTGAAGAAAAGCAGACACTTCAAAACTCTTGCGAGCTTGGCATGCAGTGTTCCTTCATAAACTTGGAAGTTAAAAATATAAAACCAATTAAAATCTTAGACTACACTTAAAGATGTATTGTCCCATGCTAAATACCAAAAAAATCATAAATATATTTTTTGAAATTAACTTGCCCATTTTGAAGTAACATAAAAGTTATCAACTTGAACATAATAATTAGTGTGTATAAAAAATGTCTACCCATCAGTTTACAGCGAAAAATGATAGAAACACTTCCAGTCACTGGAAGTGTTTTATTATTTTTATTATAATGTTTTGGTTTAAAAATCAGGGTACACATTTTTTAAATTCAATAATTTTTATGCACAAGTTAATAATTTGTATGCTATTGCAATATGAGCAAGTTTATTTCAAAATTATTTTTTATGATGTTTTGACATTAGCAAGGGACAATACATCTTTAACTGCAGGACACTTCAACAGGAAATACTTTCCACTCTCTCAACCCCAACAAAACCATGATTTTGCATATGCTTGTTAGAATTATAATTCTTGGTTTTCCAAGTAAGTCTTTCCCTTTCTTGTCAATAAATATTTAGTTCTCCAACACATTTAATTATATTTCTCAATCTCAGCTATTCCAAATACTCTCATCAGATTCCTTTCTCTATAAATAATACCAATTCATAATCCTTAGAGCAGGGAGGTGCTGTACAAGCTAGGCCGAAACTCAGTCAAAGGTTGTATTGCTCACCTTATCCCCTGCGGGGCAGTACCCTCGCAGGAAGTCCTGACATATGGCAGCATTACGACTGACATTAACATGTAAATATGGACAGTTATCCCTATTGCATATTCCACGAAGGAAATATGAACAAACAGGCATCTAAAAGAAAAAAAAAGTATTTAGAAAAGAAAAGAAATAAATAATTTTAAGAGCATTTCTATCAATCAATATCATTTATTTCTTAAACTGTCCTCTCTTTGATTGACAAAGTAATAAAGTATTGCATATTTTTAATTCTAAAAGTATGAGATCTTTTTTATAAACTTTTAATAGGGTTACAATGACTATAGAACTCTGATGTTTTGACCTACTGGAAACCAACAATAGGGGAGAAAACATCCGAACTCTACCACTATCATCCACCCCTCCCCCCTTCACCCCATAATAATAATAATGATGCAAATAAAGCTCCTATTAAAGTTAAAATATAACTTGCCAACGGTGCTAGGAGAAAAATTGGCAGAAGCATGCCCATGGCAGAAGCATGCCCATGGCAGAAGCATGCCCATGGCAGAAGCATGCTGGACCTGCACAGTAGCTGCAAAATTGTATATACCTTATCTTTGGAGATTTTGTGAGAGAATGGGCATGTTCCATCTGTCTGCTTGCAATTACCACGGAGAAACCTTCAATCCACAAAAGATAATTTACCAAAATTAAAATCGAGTGGTTTTGTACAAAGATGGAATGAAAAAATGTTTACATCATGACAAAAACAAATACACTTTTAATTTAAATTGTATAATAAATCTTTGAAATGCTCATTTAAAAGAATAAAATAAAGATAAACGGACTACAGTATATTTTATCTACTTATTTTATAAGATTTAGAACTGCTCACAGTACTTTTTCCTGGTCACTGGATACTGAATCAATCATACACAACATGCAAACTACAGTGCTAGTCACTGTACTGATCACTGTGTGTAAGTGACTACGGCTACGTTCAGACTTGGAGATAAGCCAGGAGACTGGCTCAACGTTAAGCCTAGCTTAACTTTGCCGGGTGTTCAGACTGGCAGGATTAGCCAGGCGAGAATTTGCATAATAAAGAACCGTAACCAGGAAATGTGTTTCAAAACATTGCTCACGAAACATACCCTCGCTTACAGCGTACGTAATTGAATGCTGATTGGTCATTTTGTCACCCGAAATCAATAAAGGACCCCCGCAACGATTAAAGCCCGGCTTAGAAAAGTTAAACACGGTGGCGCGCCAGGCCTAGTTACTATAGGAACATAGCCCGGCTTGAGATAAGCCACCTAGTTCAGACTGGCAGGTGGATAAACTGGTGAGTTGAACCGGGTTTATCCCACTAGTCTGAACTAGGCCTTACTTCAGTGTGTACTGTACATAAAGTGTTCAACTCCCTGGAGGGTGGGGGGTAGTCCTAGTTACGTGTGTAATCAGTGCTACTACAGTAATTTCATTCAAGCCTCATAGACAGGTACAACATTATTTCCTTCTGGTTATTTCCAAAGGCATACTTTTTGAATGATGTGAGCCAAATAACTTATAAAATATACAATAAATGTTATTTATTTTTACCTTGTGCAGACAGCCACTTTTTCTGAGTCATGCAGATATGGGCATTTATCTCCACGACTACACTTGCCAAAACGATTGTAGTAAGTACAGTAACGTTTTGCGCTTGTGGGTGTGTTGTGTTTCTTGTATTTCGCTTGGTTACTTGTCACAATGCTACGATGAAGCACCTGCCTACAAGAAAATAATATATAGATAAAAGTGAACTTTATGTCTAGTCCATACCTTATGTATATGTTGTATGTATATTATTATCCTACCACTGATAGTTCATAACTCTCTGTTAGCAGTATTATGCAAAATAGATCATCATCAAATATATAATGCATACTTGTACAAATTGGTTAAGAGTTGGTTTAACTTTGGGGTGAAAAGGTTATATGTCAATGTTAAAGTCATGGACAATCTGAAAGTCACATTAATAAAGTGGTGTGGCTGAGGTTGCACTCATTTTGTTCCTGCTCTAATGTAGTTTTATTATTTTTTTCCAGTTTTTTCCTATTAACTGATAATCTTTAACTTTAAAGTAAATATAAATTTTAGTTGTAATTAGTTTTGTTGTTAATTAACTAGTTTGAAGAATGTAAATGACATACTGTGCCACTAGCTTCCTGCTGCTTATTGAATGCCTTCTGATCACAATTGAGGTTCTTGGAGTGTTACCAACAGAGACAATCGATGAGATGCTTGAATTTGCCAACTGCCGCAATCTCTTGAGTTTTTTGCCAGAAGAATGAATTTTGAACTCCTGGTTCTTAGTATTTATTGTTACCGGTGTAACCTGATCACCAACCAAGCGAGAAGTACCTGAAATAATATTTAATGGTAATCCTGAATTATATGTTAAAACAGTATTAACATAATTAAAATAATATAGTTTGTGTAGTGTTGCAATGAATTCAGCATTCATGCATCAATACCAGTTAAAATGTAAACAAAAAATTTATTGACAATATTAATACATGTAATAAGAGCAGCTTAGGTGGTGGTAGCTAACGTGAGTGCGCTGAACCGTGGAGATCTCTTCTCTCGGTCCCTGGTTCAATTCCCATTGCAGCTCTCCTTGCATTTCAGTTGGAGGGCTGAAATCCAAGTTACGATGATGCAGTGTCTTTCAGATGAGATGTTTAAGCTGTTGGGTATGCTAAAGAATGCAGTTTACTCTTCGGGAAAGAGTAGGGGATTGTCTCCCGGTGTACTACTGTACCCAGTCACTACCAGAGGACCCACTGAAAATAAGTCTTCTTCAGAGTTTTGTGGGTTATCTTTACTGTTTACATCAAATATATGCATCCATTCAATATTAAACAAAAAAGAAGAGATGAATGTGATAAAAAATAATAATAATAATAATGGCACACCTGTTGATTGGGTATTTGGCACCTGTTTCCTGATAATCTTCCTCCTTGTCTTCCTGACAGTAAACAACGCATTTTGTTTATTATTTACCAGTCTCCCTGATGGAGTTTTGATCGTTTCAAATGTCTTCACACCTGGTGAGATGGTGGGTGACTGTTTTCTATGAAGCTTAAATCGTGAACGGGGGATGACTGGTGTGTGACTGTTCACAAATTTTGTTCGCCTCTCCATGAATGTCGTCTGCTTCTGTTGCGGCGTCTTGGCAATATTGACAAGCTTGTAGCCGCATACGCTTACTTGTTTTGTTTTGAGTTGATCTGAAAATAGTTATATAGCAAAAAAAAAATTAATTTTATCAAGATGTTACAGAATATTGTTTCAAGGTTTGCATGGGGAAGAAATAATATATTAAATGCTTACCGCAACCATATATAAGATGTCACAGTTAGTCAAATGAATATGTTAAACTGAATTTACTAAAACATTTTTACAACTGAATCTGCTGTAAAGTTAAATTACCATTAAGTCGAATAGTTAAATAATGTAAGTTCTGTTATAACTACAATCATAATAAGCCCATGTCATGGTATATAACACATGTTAAAACATGAATATGTGGGTCACTGGTGCAAAGGTGTAATGAAGTAGCAGGGAGAGGAGGGTTTAGACGTACAATAACCCACCTTTTCTCCATGTAAACTTAGATTTCCTGTAAGGTGCTGGTAGATTTTTACTTTCTGGTGATTTTGAAAACTTGGCGATACCATGTGACGCATGGTTGCTCCCTTTGGTTGGACACACCCATCTATGCCTTGATGTGCCAGGCTTTGGTGTTTTCTTCATACTCTGTGGTGTCAGCAATTTCCCCTTTCTGGCACTTGGTGATCTGAAAACAGTTGGACTGAAATAAACTGTTCTTTTGTTTTTTCTTTTTTTTCCTGATCCAACAACTGTTGGCAAATCTAAACGTAATTTATACTTAGATCTCACTACCATTTCTCGTTTCAGAGGACTGCTGCTGAAAGACTTCTCTGGCGACTTAGACACACATTCTGCACCGCTTAATTTGGTCTTAGATGTTCCTGGTGTTATTGACACAGAGTGGTTGATATTGGATTGCTTCCTGTCTGTAGAAGTCCCCTTTTGCTTTAACCCTCCTCTTCCGTGGGATTTCATTTGATGAGGCAAACCCTTGCATGTATGTTTTCGCCAGACATATCTGGAATTTGGGCTCAGTTTTACAGACAGATCTTTTGGCAAAGAATCTTTGGTTTTAGGGGTGTTCACAAGAACAGTCTCTGCTAAAACTCTTGCTTTATTGTCAGTCTGATTTAAGATTTTTGACAGAGGTAATGAATCACTCATTTTATTTGTTAATTTATCTTCATGGTTTAGATTATATATTATTTTATGAGTAACTATACCACTATTTGATTGATTTTCTAATGATCTGTACTGTTTTGAAAAAACTTTGTCATGTAGTACACTTGTTGATTTCTTGGCAAGATTATTGCTAGCATGATCAGCAGCAGCAGGGACAGAAGTTGAGATATGCCTACTAGGCCTGATCCATTTTGTCTCCTTTTTAAAGGTCGGTCTTCTTTGATGTTTCTCATTCCTGAAGCTACTAGTTGAGTTGCCTGTTTTTGATTGGCTCAAAGATGATGATGGTGATGACGACTGTGAAGTTACTGAATTAACCTTGGCATATTTTCCAGAATACTTTGTTTTGGTAGGTAATATATTCCTATGGTCAACCGATAGATGCATTTCAATATTTGCATTATTTAAATCATAAGAGGTCGTTGACCTGTCTTTTCGCCAAACCAAATTTTTCTTGCCTGATGAGTGCAAATTATGATGACTACGTTGATCAAGTTTTAGCTTATTTTTATGCTCGACATGAGATGTTTTTTCGTTCTGTTTATGCTGATGAAGAAGATCTACATAGGGTATAAAATAAAATGTTATCACTCTACTATGATTCAATATTAATAAAGAGTACCGTACTTGCGCGAATAAGCGCCCGGGCGCTTAAAATATTTTTTTTGCACTTTTGAGGGGCGCTTATTCAAACGGGGCGCTTATTTAAACGGGGCGCTTATGAAAACAGAGTGGAAATTGAGGGGGAGCTTATGGAGATAGATGAAAATCGAGGGGTTGTTATGGGAAATTATTAAATTCAAAATGCACTTTGTGAATAAAAAAAAGATTATATAAGGACATTACGAATGGTGGTCAGAAAAGATAATCGTCCAGAGAACATGGCCGGCTCATGACAAGAATGCGTGAATATTTACATAAAAACAGCAAAATAGCAGATGCTAGTGGTTAGCTTGTTGGCCATCGGCCGATTGAGATTAGCAGGATGGCAGGATCGTCGTATTTTTTCTTGAAAACTCAGATGAGAATGTGCAAGGTCGGGGAAAAAAGAGGAGTAGGACTAGGCATAGACAAATATGTAAAAAGAGTAAAGTTGGAATATACTGTCTGTCCAGGGATCGGAGCTCTCATCTGTCCAAGAGAAATACCCTCATTTGATATTGCCAAAGAAGAAGAATGTGTTTCCACTCTACAGCTCAACCACCATAGTCCCAGGATTGATTGGATTATTGACTTTCAGTTTCTAAAAAGAAAATCTTATGAGGGGGCGCTTGTTCAAACGGGGCGCTTATGGAAATTTTCACGTTAGGAGGGGTGGTTATTCGAGAGGGGCGCCTATTCAAACGGGGCGCTTATTCGCGCGAGTACGGTAAGCTTATCTTCAAAAGAATCAACAATGCAAACTAATGGATTTCTAGGCCTATGCATTGAGCTGGGAATATATTCACCATGCAGGCCTTACCTTACAGTATGGGTAGGCCTAGTCTAGTGCTATAGACTACTATAGGCTAGTAACTGTAATGAGGATAGGGGAAATCCCAGCAGTACTGTAGGCCTAGCTACACCCTAGTATTAAGTTTTATGGGAGGCTACAGTAGTTCGCAAGTGTGGCGCCAACCTTGATAACTTTTTAACTTAATTGTTATTGTTTCAGAAATATAATTAGTCTTTGGAAACTAATTTGAATGAACATTTTAGTGTGTTTTTAGAAGAGTACAAGATGTAATGTTCTATTATTTAAAACTATGTTTTTTTTCTTGTAATCTCAGATGTGAAAAGTCATGTGTACAGGAAGTACATACTGTTAATTTATCAATTTCTGAATTCTTCATAATGGCCTATGTGTTTTGTAACAATATTGAATTATTCCGATGGCGTTTTGTAGGATAGCTAAGAGCACATTGGTGTGAGGGCTCTTGTCAAAATCCCAAATAGGAAAGTACTACAGTAATACCATATCAGAAAAAAAATTGGGGTCACATGGGGCCTTCTTCTAATCTCTGATGTTATTTACTAAAAAACAAACACTCGAACGATGTTCTTAGATAGTTTCCGATTCAGAAGATGGAATTCCCACCTTCAAAAAACTTAGCAAATTAAATTTTTAAAAAATAAAATAAAAAAAATAACTCATTCTCATATAAAAAATAACAAAGTATTAAAGACTAATATATTAACTCTCTGTAATGATATTTTTGATGTAATTTAATAAGACTCCCCTCCCCTGAGTGACAAAGATAGGCCCCTAGGCCAACGTGCGTAAATTTTGAAAAAAATTATTTTATTTAATTTAGAGTAGGGCCTAGCCTAGGCTAACTCTCTAAATATTAAACCAATTTTTGACATCTAAACAGTAGATTACTCACATCAATACATGTTCTTTCCATTGTCATTGAATGTGAAACTATATCTGAAGTCAATTAAAGGATATAATTTTTTGTGTACTCCTACTGTAGATACCAACAGTAGTAGGAGGATTAGGGCCAAGGCCTAGGCGGCGCTAATGCACTTTCGCACCTAACTTTTAATTCTTAATTTTTTTACCTGAATTTTCTTCTCACAGTCAAACACATAATATAAAATATTTTTATGTACATGATTCAACCAAACAAAAAGATACCTTTATAAATATAGGTTGATACAGGGTTTCCGCGCTTGCTAGCACGACGAGCTGTACTTTTTTGCAATCAAGTAAGAAATTGCCAGAATGTCCAAGTCAATTCTTAAATTTTGAAAACATTCAACGCCAGTCTTATAATTTTAATTGTAATTTTCCCATGAAACATCCGACAACAAAATGTGGCATCATGCAGTACCCTCTTTTTGAACTTTCTTGTCGTATTATCGAGGTTAATCGAACCGACATTTATCATTGGCTTTAATAGTTGTTTTCCTGGATTTAGGTCCAGGCCTAGGCCCTATTTTTCAATTTGTGTACGCATTTGGATCATTACTAATTTTTAAAGTAATTATTGTACGTGTCAATTTCATGTGAACACACAAAGTCAAACAACAGCACCATACAATATAAAGAATGACATAAAATACGCATCAAATAGACAAGTTTTCATAAACGTTTAATCAAAAAACCTTCACGCTGCAAACTCACACATTCTGGCAATTTCTTACTGATTGCAAAATGGCAGCCGCTCGTCGTGCTAGCGAAGACAGATTCGCTGTACTTATTTGTGGGCTTATTTGTTGAAAAAGGTACTTTGTGAGTGGTTAAGTCATGCGAAGATGTTTGTTAATTATATGTTGTGACTGTGAGAACAACATTGAGGTAAAAACTTTAAGAATTAAAAGTTCTGGCAATTTCTTAATGACTGCAAAATGGCAGCCGCTCATCGTGCTAGCGAACACAGATTCGCTGTACGTATTTGTTGGCTTATTTGTTGAAAAAGGTACTTTGTGAGTGGTTAAATCATGTGAACATGTTTATTAATTATATGTTGTGCCTGTGAGAACAACATTGAGGTAAAAACTTTAAGAATTAAAAGTTCTGGAATTTCTTAATGATTGCAAAATGGCAGCCGCTCGTCGTGCTAGCGAAGACAGATTCGCTGTACTTATTTGTGGGCTTATTTGTTGAAAAAGGTACTTTGTGAGTGGTTAAGTCATGCGAAGATGTTTGTTAATTATATGTTGTGACTGTGAGAACAACATTGAGGTAAAAACTTTAAGAATTAAAAGTTAGGTGCGAAAGTTCCAGCCTAGGCTAGTTGCCTAATAATGGATGGTATGGCCCAATCACGCGAAGCAAATTAAGAATACTTAGGCCTATACATTACTTAGTACTACTAGTAACTAGTCTAGGCCTAGTACTAACTAGCTAGGCCTAGCCTACTAACTAGGGCCTAAAAAGCCTAGCCTAGGCTAAATCAAGTTTGCAGAACAAGAACAATAATCAAAGTATTTCAGTTAGTTAAATGATATACTTACTAGATAGAAAAATAAGTTCATTTTGCAAACTGGTATGCTCATCATTTCTTCTTCTCCCACTACAACTACCACCACCAGACGAAGAGGCCATTTTAGCAGCATCATGCAGGAGCAGGAGCATCCGATTGCTTGCCGCTGGTGGCGCTGTAATAATTGTTCGGAATATTATATTTTAACTTATTTCTGTATACAGTAGTTTGTTTTTGTTTTTTTTTTTTTGTTTTTTTTTTTTGGTTTTTTTTTTTTGGGGGGGGGGGTGTTTATTTTTTTTTTTTGTTTTTTTTTTTTTTTTGTATGTGTGATTGTTGAAATGTTATTAACTGTAATGTTTTTTTATGTTTTGGGCCAACCTCGATAAATAAAGTTGAATAAAAAATAAAAAGAATAAATTAAATGATTAATTAATAGTATTTTAAATACTTAATTAATAGTATTAATTTAATGTCTAGTACATTGATCACATTATATTTTTTAAGTTAAGCGTATGATATGAGTTGTATAAATGAATTGTATCCTCTTTTCATTCGAACGTCATTGAATAAACCCCGCTTTATCAATAATTAATAAACCGCCGGGTAAACTTATTATTCCTCCATGTTTACTACCATACGATTTGAATGTACCAAGCATCACAACCGAGTTTGCATATTGTGCACCAAACATGAAATTTGGGTAATTGATTAGGCCTATGTCGTATTTACGGTTTAGTGACGCTAATTAATGTACTTGAAAATTCTCACAAAAATAAAAATTCAAAAAAATTAGGTCTAATTTTTACCATGGAGCAATATTTTCCAATTCATGTACTGCGCCCTCTATAATAAACTTAAGTTGGACATCAATATCACTACTTAAACTACGATAATTTCATTGTCTATGCAATTAAATTTGTAATATTTACGGTAAAAACATACGATTTTGTTATATAACAACAGCTCAACTGTTCGAAATCTATGTTAAAAAGCATGCATTCATTTTTATTTCAAGAAACATCATGTTTAAATGCCTATTCGATTTTTTTCATTTTTTGACCAATCCCAAACTTTTTGTAGGATTTAAGTATTGTACAGTTATTATATAAAATAATCAAGGTACAGTAATTGCTAATCGAACCTCATCCAAATGATCAATAACATCGTTCAATGAAAGTATGTCTGTGTTGAGTTGTCTTGGAGAATTTATCAACAATCAATATCGGTTGAAAATTTTAATTATTGGCATCAACCCATAGTTTTAGGGTCGTACAGAAATAAAAACTCATAATGTACATATTGGTGGAAATTATGTATTGGTGATACAATGATGACGATGATAATAATAATAATAATATCGATGATGGTGATGATAATAATGATGATGATGATGATGTTGGTGATGATGATGGTAATAATGATGATCGTGGTTTGACTTATCAGCGTACACGCTACACGCAAGGGTAGTAGGCCTACAGTTATTATTTAAAATAAACAACGTCTTTGCTAAAGGTCGTCAAATTGGTCAATAATGTAGCTCAATGACATTATGTGCTTCGGCTAATTCATCAATAATCATTATCGATTGAAATTGATATTCCACTGCCATCACCAATGAAAGGACGGCAAATAACATCCAGAATTACGATTAGGCCTATCTTATAAAAATGTTATTCTAAGATACTTTAATGACATTTAACGTAGTAAACCTAAAAATTTCTAGCCAATGTTTAAGACCAACTTTAGAAAGCGTCAGGTCTATGCCCACCGTATTTTAGAGTTTTGAAAACAATAATTCAGTGTTATGACATATGATATATCCACTATTATCACTTTTTGAAGGAATATTTAAACACTTGTATATAAACAATAACTCACGGTCGGATATTACACTGATAATTACCGTACATAAATACCAAACGTGTAGGCCTACTAGTATTAATTTTTCGGAAGAGAGTGAATGATAAAAGACTCTGGCAATTGGGTGAAGAGAATATTATTGAGGTTGACACATACAAATATTTAGGCTGCACAATATCAAGAAATCTGTCAGATCACAAGCACATAAATGAAGTAATAAATCGAGGTAATAAAATAATAGGGTATATTCAATCTATCCTAAACGATCAAGATGATTTTAACCGAGTTTACTACGGGGACATCCTATGGAAGGCTATTGGTATTTCCTCAATTAATTCTGCTTGTTCAACGTGGTCTGGAGGTAAAAATGATATTGAACTATTAGGACGTTTACAAATAAATATGGCTAGATTTATACTTAGGGCGCCAAGATACACAAGCAAAGAGGTTTTGTATGCAGAATTAGGATGGCAAACTCTTGAGGCTATGCAAAACTGCCAGCGTATGAAATTTGTAAAAAGACTTGTAAACCTTGAAACCGATCGATGGTCACGTAAAGCACTAGAAGCCATTTTAAAGGCTGGATAAAAAAAATATTAAATGGAGTTGGTTAAAACTAATTAAAGCAATTTTTTCAAACGGTAATTAAGATATTGAAAACTTAGAAATTGATGATATTAAAAATAGTAATGTCAATGAGTCTTTGATTAAAGACCTAGATAAACACAGCTTATTTGAAAGTGCAATGAACAAACCATCTTTAACTACCTATCTGCAAATTAAATCGTTTCAAGGTATTATTTTTCTTTATGGAGGCATAGAGAAATATCTACTTGATAAGATTGATTTTAAAGGTGCAAATTTAAAATTTAAAACACGTTCTAACACTTAGCAACTCAATGGCAGAGTATCTAAGTGGAGCGATGACATGGACGAGATATGCCCTTTGTGCAAAGATTTAAACCATTTTTTATTCACTTGTAGAAACACTGTAATTACCAATATAAGAGTTGATGTGTTAAAGAATTGTATAAAACAAACCACCAATGTATTTGGAACTATTTTATTAGTAGTGATTTTAATACAAAACTGAATATGTTACTAGGTAGCGACAATATATATGCAGAATATGAACAAAACGCAACCAATAATATTTTTGATATGGCTTGTAAGTCCTTTTTAAAAAGGGCATTGAAAGCAAGAGGTGAAATTTTAGCGAATGTAAAAACAAAATAATTCTTATCAATTTGATATATTTTAAATGTATTTTATCTATTTTAACTGCTCAAAACATTTAATTTATATAAAAACCTGCACTTCTATTTTAAAAGAGAATTTAAACAGTAATTACTCTTTTATTTCCGGTGTGCATATTCGTCTTTTAAACAAATAATTCAAACATTTTTCTGTCATAATTTGACATTTTATTATTTTTAATGCTCTTTTCAATGTTAAATTGAACTTAAATAATTGTCATTTTACTCTTTTTCTTGTATTGTAGGCCTACGTGTTTCTTACTATTCTGTGCTTTAGTGTAACGGTTTTAATGTACTGTATTGTTTGAATGTTTTTATTGTGAACGCACCACTTGATAGTGTGTGCCACTGATATAAAAGTGTACGATTCAATAAAGTTATTATTCAGAACTTGCCTTCCTCGATCATGAAAAATAAGTTTTGATGGTTGGTAAGCGTACTGATTTTTATGTTATTTTTATTTCAATCAATTTACTGGTATACAAAAAAACAAAAAAAAACAAACATGTCAGTCCCCTGAGAAATTCCGAAACGCTATGAGTGACGCTCCAATACTACAAAAATAATATACCCAGTACAAATACAACAATGAAAGACTAATGCATTATGTGGTGAAAATATCATCACATGATACCGCAGTAAGACCTCGACGGGCAATGTAACAATGCATGTCGGGCAATGCCGTAGCCAGCTATTGGGACAGTTGGAACAGTCCCACCCAATTTTTCTATTGGGTCCACAAAGAATGGGTCCACATTTTAAAAATGAGTAGAGATTATTCATATTTTGTGTAAAATGGGCCAACTTTTAAGAAAATGGATCCAGATTTCTCATATTTGCGTAAAATATGTCAATTTTTTAGAAAATTGGTCCAGATTATTAATATTTTTCGTAAAATGGGACAACGTTAAAGAAAATGGGTCCACATTTAGGCGTAAAGTGGGTCCACCCTAGTATTGTCTCACACTGTTTGAAAAATCATGGCTACACGGCATTAACGGTGGGGTCTTATTTCTAATAATAATAATAATAACTAGAAATTGCAAATTGCAAGTGAAGTGCTGCGAAGTACAACTGCATAAAATGTTCTTCGAACAAAATAAATAAGTTATAATAAATCAGTCGGACTAGTTACTGAACATTTGACTGTTATTACAGGCCTACTGCCATTATACCAAACGTTAGCATAGTAAGTTTAAAATTATCCAAATCAGTTGTAATTCATTGGAGGTTTTCATTGAACTTAAGTGGCAGACACAAAATGTATTAATGCTTATTTCACCCTTGATTATTAAACTGTTTAAACCTTCATCTTGAAATTTATACTGTAGATCGCCTGCATTATGGGGTGCGGCGCCACTCGGTGTACCACTAATAGCGTAAGACCTATTGAAGACAAATCTGAGGTAAGTGGTCCACTTCGATACGTGTTCTTATTGAAACCAGTGGCTTATCTAGGGGAGGGCGCAGGGGGGAGAGCACGCCCTTACCACAAAAATGACTCCCCCCCCCCCC